>NC_084964.1:17962847-18220347 GCF_949316205.1 Platichthys flesus | reverse complement strand
TGGACTTTGCATATCGGTTGATACCAAGAAGACAAATAAATAAACGAGGACTTCTTCTTTTAAATAGTTCAGAGCTGAAGTCTAGCATACGGTACACTTGTGTTACTTGTGGGACTCTGCAGCGTGAAATGTTGTAAATGGGTAAAAAGAAAATTTCAGTTTTATCTGTGACCTTGTATCAAACTAGTGGGTAGATTCTCGTACTGGCTGATCCCTGACCTGGAAGACTCAGCAGTATCTGAGGCATTTCAGCTGCTTGTATCTGTATCGGAAAAACTCCTTCTAAACACTGAGAACACTTCAAAAGTATGACAAAACTTTTTTTTGCCGTGCAAAGAGGGCTGTCTCAACTGGGCAATGATGAGGTATTAGCATGAATCTTGTGTGTTTCCATGTGTGTGTGTGTGTGTGTGTGTGTGTGTGTGCTCCTGGCATGTGTACCTTCTTCTTGTCTCTCATCGAGCCCTTCCCTCGCACCATAATCTTGCATCCGGTCTCTGCCTCCAGTTGTTTGGCCGTGAGTCCTCGAGGGCCCAGGATCCTCCCGACGAAGTTGAACTGCACGAAAAAAGGAGCAAAACACACTCATTAGAAATAAACAGAGGTGAGGAGAGACGTTATGGTTTTGACAATGTGTGTGTTTATGATTACACGGGCTGTGAGTGTGTGGCTTTGAAGTGATGTGTGTGTGTGTGTGTGTGTTATGAAGAGAGACAGAAATAGCTCATAATATGGGTGCTGGCTGGTGCCGGTGGTATGACAGGACAGGGACGTTCTCTTAACCTTATCTGTCACTAAGACTGAGTGATTAACTAGACAGCTGCCCCTATGTGTGTGTGTGTGTTTTTTTACCACACTCCTTGTCTCCGTCACACACTCCTCTCATAACATTTGTTCAGCACCTTCCTCCTTTAATCCTCAACCGAGTTTAACCCGATGTTCACTTCTTCTGTCGGAGTTGCGCCACACTCCGGGTACGACCCTCGACTCCCGAAAGCAACACACACACAAACCCAGATAGAGGAACTGCTCTCTAAATTTAACCCTGATCTCAACAGTTTTCCAGCGCACTGCAGTGTGTGTATGTGTGTGTGTGTGTGTGTGTGTGCTCGTGTGTTTCTCTTTGCTTGTGCGTGTGCTCGTGCGGTGTCCTGTTAGTCTCCTGTCATGTGAGTGAGGACAGCCTGTCATTGTATTCGGTGATTGGCGAGCTGATGCACGTAGAAGGTCATGTGAGACATTTAACGTGGATCAACGCAACTCTTCAATACTAACGAAGCGCTTAACTGTACTTGGCGTGAGCAGGGACGGTGAACTCATCACACATGACTCAATGTTGGGAGTGAATAAACTTAATCCACTTTTCAAATATTTAATAGTAAATTTGCTGATAAGTTTTCTCACATTTCGAGAAATGAAAGTGAAATGAAACTTGGTAAAACGTCATTGAATCCACTTTAAGTCTCGATGACACGATGGGGTGTGATCACAGATGTTCTCAAGAGTGAAAGCAGCTTTTAGATAAAAGGTGCCTGGGATTAAAAGTGGGACTCTGACTTTTCTGCAGCAACTCTTGGGAAAGGTCAGAGGTCAAGGATTTGTTCACTCACGTCGGGGTACTCCTTGACCGGCACGTAGAGCTTCTCCTGCAGCTGAGCCACGGGGCCGATGGCTTCGGGGAGCTCCTCCATGTCCCGCCCGTTGAACATGCCGCCGTTCAGCGTGTCGTTGTACATGTCCTTGCGTACCCGGCCGATTTCTAGGAAGACGGACGGGACACAAAAAAAAAGAAGAGTTGAGCACATCGACATGAGGACGTCCGAGAAAATGTCCACAGGGGACGTTTCACATTTCTTTACACCATCCGTTTTTTAAGGGACGATGACTCACTGTCACCGGAATTACAGGAGGCTCCAAATGAGACAGTGAGACAGGCCCAGGCATTCTGCACCGCGGTGTAGAATCTAAGCAGCGAACGCTTTGCAACCAGGGCTCGTTTATTACTGATAATATCTCTCTTTTTATTTCGTTCACACTGTAAATTACGTGAGTGAAGAGCATACATGTTTGTGGGGGGGGGGGGGGTCACGGTGACCTACTCCTCCACCCACCAGTGTTCATAAAGTTGTGGTGCAGGACAGTTATTCAACCGCCAGACAGAAATGTCACTGAGCGCATTTGGCCTTATTTTTATTATCGATAAATCATTAATCAACAGGTCTGTAAAATGCCAATTAAAAACTGGGAAAGACAAATGTTCACACAGGAGAATCGTGATTTATATGATTATCTGTTAATTGATTCATTTATCAATTGTTGCATGTCTAGAAAGCATGAAAACCCCTCATAATAATTATCAGAGTAGTATTAGAGTAAATGGTAAAGTTTGCTTCCCACGTTTCATCATTTACAATTAGCTGATTTTTGTCATTGAGTTCGGTTTCTTAAAGGTCGGTTCAGGAGGAGCGCCATCACAAATGAGACGGCGTCTGCCCGTGTGTGTTTGTTTAGGGTTGTCTCAATGACCGATCCTAACCTCTGATGCCTTTGTAATGACACGCTAGCACGATAATAACTGACTACTGCACCACCACAAACACAAACGCGACACACACACGGACGGCCGGGTTTCAACTCCCACACGCACACACAACACACACTGAATAGAATAACTGCCGTGTGGCACAAATATCATCTGACCTCAGCTCACTGACAGCCACGTCTCCCTGCTCGGAGAGTGATAAGTCTGACCATAATAACTACAGTAGGACGCTATAATTACAGCCGCAGCTACAGTGACGACGAAGATCCTCTAATAACCTCTTCTGACCTGTGAACATGCGGAAAGTGGCTATTAAATAAAACACACACGTACACACACAAACACAGAAGAATCTGCACATGCAAGCAGGGTTTTTGTCTTTGCAGCTGGAACAGACAGCGAGTCGCTGGAGGAAAATGAGAAGTGAAAGAAGAACAAGAGACTGGAGAGGAGGTGAAAGATAAAGGGGTGAGCTGTAGCCGGCCTTATCTTCACACCTCAACCTGTCATAGGTTTATTTATAGGCCAAACAAACACGCACACTAACAATATGTGTGAGTGGCAGCCTTTCTTATTACTACCCCCTGCACAAACTTTTCTCTGGCCCTTCTGCCCGAGTGCCTCGTCCACATAACTCAGCCGGGAGACACCCAGCCAGGCTGAAAACCGGGCTCGGCGCGGCGCCCTGACCGTGGGTGTCACGTTATCGTGTGTGAGGCGAGTCGTCGGCGTGAACACAACCGGAGAGGCGCTTTAAGTCGATCTATTTGTCACAGAGGCACAGAGTCAGGATCCTGATGTGCAACACACAGAGGCAACAACAGGCCTCCTCACCGGCGCCTGCAGCCAGAGCTGGAGATCGACATTCAGAGAGGAGGACACATGTGGCATTTTAAAGAAGACAGGGGGGTTGGGGGGGGGGACACAATGGCCAGGGTCATTTCAAAAAGCTGTTCATAAAAGGAAATATATTAGATATGAATGAGTGAAGGGTGACTGATGAGGTTGGTGCCTGGAGGAGCCTCGGGTCACATACTTTACACAGTGACACGCTCTCGTTCCTGCTCGGGGATGGGCTGCAGCGTTCACATAAGCCTGCGCATTAGGTCACTGGGAAAGACTAACAACTGTCTGTTTGTTCCCATCACCAACTGACTGCGTGTGTGTGTGTGTGTGTGTGTGTGTGTGTGTGTGTGTGTGATGGAGACAGAGAGTGAGAGAGAGGGAGAGGGAGAGGGAAGGGCTTTTGGTATGTGTGTGTGTGTGTGTGTGTGTGTGTGTGTGAGAGAGAGAGAGATTGCTGCTCTCAATAAATTACACTAGTGACTTAAGGCAATGGAGAAATCCAATTAAGTTTTTTATTATTGATTGTGAATATACAGCCTCAGCTTAGGGAAGTGAACCTTAAAACAAAACACGTTATTACTTTATCACTACTTTAATTATTTTAAATAAGGATGGAATCAGCATCACATTGAGTCAATAAAGTAAATTACTGTTATTTTTGTTAATTATCATTAGAACAGTATCTATTCCCTCTGTGGTGTGAGAGGTGCTGAGGGCTCCTCCCGGGGCAGGAGGCCGGCTTACCTTCGTCCAGCAGCCGCTCCAGATGCGTGAAGATGCCGCTGAAGTTGGGCAGCGAGCTCATCACCTTCCTGTCGTTCATCAGCTGCATGAGATAGTCCGGGTTGGACTTGGGTCTCTCCTTCACCTCTGTCTCCCCGACCATGGCTTCCTCTTCAGCGGGGTGGGTCACCCAGACAGGTGGGAGAAAGTTAGGGTGGTGAAAATAAATTTTAAGTTTGGTTTGAGGAGAGAGGGGAGGAAAGAGAGTTAGAAACGCCCCGACAAGCGATGCAAGGAGCCCGGGGGGGATCCCACCGGCCGCGACCCGCTCACCGGCGGATGAAACTCAAATCTCAGCCCCGGTTAGGTCGACTGTCCCTCGGTTAATTTCGTGCGTGGGGCCCCTTCTTCTTCCGAATCGTTCCCCCTCCACTGTGCGACTCTGAGCGGAGTTTTACAAACTTCTTTCCCGCAGGAGGGAGCTGGGGGCTCGCTGTGACACTTGTGACCGACTCCACGCACTTCTCCAGCGGCTTCTGCTCGACCCTGTGACCGTGTCCTCCGCCCCGGTTCTTCCGCCTGTGTCCAGCCGGGCTGTCGGTGTCTGTGCAGCGGGGTTCGACTCCCGATCATATGACCACTGTACCACAGCAGCACGAGTGGGTTGGCGGGAGCGCGCACCGCCACAGAGGGGAGGAGGCTCGTGCTCGTGCACGCAACAGATTCCCCCCCACACACCGCGTCTCCCCATCTCTCTCTCTCACACGCACACACTCACACACAACACACACACACGACACATTACAATATAACAGCTCTGCATAGGTATGTGCACCTGTTCTACAACAGGCATGTGTGTCTGTGCGTGTGAGTGTGTGTGCGTGTATGTTTATATTTTTGTGTGTCACATTATTGGGACAAGAAGCAAGTCCCCACAACGTTAATCATTATATTTTAAGGTAAAGATATCTTTTAAGGTTAAGCTAGGTTAAGGTTTAAGGTCAGATTAAGTTTTAGGTGAAGTTTAGGTGAAGTTTAGGTTAAGGTTAGTAACTATATGGTTATAGTTAAAGTGAGTCTCTGGGAGATGAATGTACGTCAATGTAATGTCCTCTGAAGTCATGGAGTTGTGTGTGTGTGTGTGTGTGAATGTGTTTCTGTCTGTGTGTTATACCTATGTGGAATAGGTTTTTCATCATTTCCCTTTTCACTCACTTTATAACACATCAGATGAAAATATTGTTGTTGTCACTGCCCCACATCTGCTCGTGCACGGCCCCGGCGCCGCAGCTGTATGATCTTAAAACAAGAATCATAAACACCTCACATCAGACTGAGGCCCGGGTCGGAGGGGCTGAGAGGTCAGAGAGGCCCCATGGCCTCCGTGTGAAGTGACTCCTAACAAGTCTTGTTTGAAAGTCGCAGAGTTCAAATACAACAACTCCAAAATGGGACCGGGCGACTACAAAGAGACGCAAAACTGCTACAAATAGATTTTGAATGGCTACAAAGACTCACAACTATAACAACAAGATGCAAAGGAGCCACAAAGTCTCACAAAATAAACACGGGGAGTATAAACCCACAGCAAAGAAACATGAGGCAACCACAGAGGGATTCTAATAAAATCCAAACATCCACGAAAAGACACAAAATGAAAGTTAAGGTGCCACAAAGAGACAAAACGGGAACAAAACTGCAACCCACAGACACAAAATACACATCAGAGAAACACACAACAACCACAAAGAGATGTGAAACCTGCGAGGGTGAAAAAGAACGATCCCAAAGAGACAGAAAAGTAACATGACGAGACACAAAATGACAAACAGAATGATTAATAACTGCAAAGAGACAAAACACAACCACAACCAGCGGCACAACTACGACAAACAGACACGAAACACACCAGAAGAAACACAACTTTGTTAAGTATCATTGCTCAAAAGTAGACGTTTGAAGATGTCAACTAGTCACAGATATGTTGAACTACTAGAGTCAACAAAAACAATCCCAAAGAGACACAAAAAAAAACAACACAGCAAGACACAATATGACTTTAAATAAATAAGGGACACTTAATTAATTTAATAAACGACACCAATCAGTAATAAATTAAGCCGTTTAAATGAACTGTAGCACAATCAGTAAAAAGCTGGTCCACATTAATGCATCAATAATAAGAATAATAAAACTAAACAGAGTAATTCTACATCGTGCAACTTTTACTGCTAATACAATATGTCGACGAGACTTTAATTTACAAGTCAGATCTCAGATAACACACTTTAACTTGTGAGGGAGGATTTCATGGTGTCGCGTTGATCTTTTCTTCTGAACACAACATTTACACAACGAGAACTCCTCCTGTTCAGATGCACTTTAGTGGACGAGCGTCCTGAAACCATAAGACGCGGTGAGCCGAGCGTTCGTCCTCACAGGGCGGCTGCTGCTGCTGCTGCTGAAGGCACAGATAGGTGCTAGGATCTAAAGTTAACCCGCTGTAAATCACACACACTTGTGCACACTCACACACGCACACACAGACAGACTCATACAAGACAATATGCATGCCTTGAGTTTAGCCTTTTGTTGGTCACAGCCGGCCTCCCACCTGGTTTCTCTCCTCTGTCCACTGTTATAGACAAAGTGAGACTAAACTTATGTTTGTGGGATGCAGAGATAGAGTGTGTGTGTGTGTGTGTGTGTTTGTGTGTGTGTGTGTGTGTGTGTGTGTGTGAGTCTGAGCTGCAGGAATTGTTACGGGGCAGCAGTGTTGGTAATGGCTGGTCAGCTGGTATGGCGAGTATTCAGGGCGGGGGTAGTGCATTGTCCTCTCATAGCTCCAACAATGCCCCTCTGAGCAGGCCACACATCTACCAGTCACGGGCCTCCCTCTCTCGCTCTCGGCCCCTGTCTCTGCTTTTCTTTCTGTCTGCCATATTTATTCAGCCCACAGCCGAGTGTAAAGTGAGATGTGAGTCGTGGCGGCGCTCCTGACCTTTTGGCTCCCACCTCAAGGTCGACCGGTAACCTCAGTTCATGTCAGAGCACCTGTCACTCAGACGCTCACCGGGAAGACGCCACACTTTGCGTGTTCATTATTAGGCTGAATACTTCATCCAGCCCCTCATGTATTCATCAATGCAGTTTCTCTGTGCATAATGAGCGTTAGTCTCATTCTGCAAGCATTGCTTTTTAATTAAATCGCCTAATGTTCTCCAATCACATGTCTTTTTACCCGTAACGACTCAAAAAAATCCTCTCTAGTACTGTATGATCATGGTCATGTGATTAATCAATTTGTCAGTCAACACATTCATAATTTTGAATGTTGATTAAAGCAGATGACACTTTTCTAAGTTTTATTTCTCCAATGATGCTTTTACTTAGTTTTAATGATTCTATTTTAAGAATGCTTTAGGCTCAGTAACTGTAATAATAGTCAAACAATAAGTCAATTATGATTAATGACTTATATATTTGTATTGATTTTTTCAGTTACCATCCGTTGTGTTTAGTTATTACAGGAAGATTCTGAAGCTCGTCAGTTAAATGTTTTCTGTTTGTGTGTCTTCATGCATAACAACACATTCATCTACATTATTTTGTGTTTCTCTTCCAAATTTTGATGAAGACTTCGTCATAAATGTCCTTTGAAGGTTTTTCCAATGGAGAGAAAACCCCTGTTACATTATCGACGGTGGAAAGACGCCCTCTTATGGAAGCGTAGTGTAACTGCAGATGATCAGACGTCAGTGGTTCGATGTCATGATGCACGTCACAGAGTGTGCCAGAGGCCCAGAGGAAGTTTGGAAGATGTTTGGAGTCTAAATAGATTCCATCTGCAGAGAGTAAAAGTTGAACTGTGAGCAGAGGGAGAGTCACAGAGAGTTTAAAAGAGAACCAGCTGAGGATCAGGGTGAGGCGGAAGGAAAGGGGGATTTTGCATTTGGAGAATAAAGTTTAAATGTGAAGAATAGAGCAGAACTATATCAGAGGTTTGTTATTTCATTTTGTTAATTAAGAATAAGGTCAAAAGGTTGATAATTAGCTTGAAATACAAAGATTAAAGTTAAAGTTTTAGGAGTATATCAAACATCTAAAGTTGTTCCTCGGTGTTTTATAAAAAAGGATGATTCCAGATCTTTATCGTGTGATAATCAGTGACAGGAAGTTGAACAGATTTACAAAGACACTTATTCAGCTGTCGGATGCTCAACATTTCAACGTCATCCCCAAAATACCAGAAAAAATACCAGAAATCTTCTTCTGACTTAGTTCTGCTTTCTTCTTAATATACAAGAAAAAGAAAAACTTCCTCTTTTACTTGTGTCACTATGTTTGGCCCTGATGTTCTTCAATTCTAACCTCACATAGGATTATTCCAGTGGGAGAAGTTCGATTAGATTCCCAGACAGTGTGGGTCTCAGTTAGTTTCCTGCCGTTACCAACAGAGAGCAGCAGAATGCAGTCGACACAGAGGAGGCCGCCTGCAGCTTATTAGTGTTTCTTAAGTTTGGGAGTTGTCTCTATGGAAGCAGCTGTGTGTATATATACACAAGTAAAAGTATGTAGTTTACAAAGCGTCATACAGTACCTAATTAAAGTACTGTTATATGATATTGTATAGTACTCGCTGCCTTGTTTTTGATAACATTGTCAAGTTAAAAGTGAAAGTCTATGATAATCACATTATATTACTGGTAGTAATAGTGAGTACTTCTACTTTGAAAAAACTACTCTGTATTATTTTAATGCAATGCTTTTTACTTGTATTATATGTGAAAACGATCTTGAGTCTTTATCTCAAATCAGTTTGTTCCCTGCCAGGTTTCTTCATCCTGCTGTGATCTTTACTTTCTCCTGTCTGTGTCTCTGTCTCTGTCTCTGTGTCTCCCTCTCTGTGACGTGAGTCCTGCAGTAGGACATCACCTGCTCACCTGGCTGAGGGGCTCATGCTAATCTAAAGCCGATTAAGCTTCTTATCTACTCAGCGCCGGTTATGTGATTTGGTCCAACAAAAATACCGCTCGGAGTTTGGCCTCTTTACCAATGACTCTCTGCAGCTTCACCCGCCCACATCATCTGCCTCCTGAACCACATTGACTTTGACATGATGGCTCCTTATTCCTCATTTCAGCAGAACATGTGGATCTAAATTCAGACGTTTTAAAGAGGACTGTGCTTTGGGAAGAATAGAAAAACTGGGCCTTTTGGTTGCTTTTAATCAAAATGACTTGAAATCTCTGAGGTCAAAGATCATTTAACGGCAGAAATTCAATTCCAGTGAAACTTTCACCCAGAAAAGTCACTTAGAAATACAGTACGTGCACTATTTAGTTTGTGTAGCCCCCTTCACCAAGCACAACACACACAGACACACACACACACACACATACGTCCTTACACTAGACATGTGAAGAGTCATCCCATGTCCATGTGAAAGCACTAATGCCTTAATTGTCCTCATCCTATTGACTAAATCAGGAACCCTGCGTCCCTCACAGCACGCCTCGCCGCTCCACCTCAGGTCTGTGCCGCTCAAGGTCGAGACACCATGACGTCATCATTCCAGTGTCAGATCACATCTCTAAAATCCTTTATTCATGTACACAGTCAGCAGGATCTCTGCTCTACACAGAAGAAGAAACATCATTTGGAAAAGAGAAACTTTACATGGAATTTAAATAAAAGGTTTAGCTTAATTAGGTTGTGTTTTCTTAAAAAAGTTAAATTTTTTTATATCATCATTTCTACACTATGTACAAAGACAGCAACCCGGTTGTTAGAATATACATACATATGTGTCAATATACAGAGAGTAAAAGCACAGGGGAGGCGTCAGAGAGGGGGTGAGATCATGGGACAGGGGATGAAGAGCCAAGATTTAGCTGCCAATTTGAGTTGTCCTCCGCGGGTTCGGAGTTTCCCCTGCCGCTCTCTGAAGCTCGCCTCCTGACGCCCATCCCTCCCTCTTCCACCGCTGCGCCTACACATCCACGCAAAACTCACACCAATTTCCTTCAATTTAGAATTTGACTCGGTCTCAGGAGCTTCTCCAGTTGCCATCGTGGACGGACGTGGCCTGGAGGGGTTTGTCTTGCGTGTATCAGCTACACGCCAAAAACACGACAGACCCGTCAATGAGAATAACACGCCGCGTTTCTTTGGTCTGGAAATATCTTTTCCATCTGCATCTTTGGCTTCCTTACAGGGGCAGGCTGCAGGGCAACCGCCATCCCCAACAAACTGTCCATCAACCATCCAAAGGAGATTATACGATTTAGAGGCCGACAGATTTAACAGTAAATATCGGTCAATTTTAGTATTTCACAAACATATTGGTGTCTGCGTTTATGTTCGCCGATGTGAAAGCTTTTATTTTACAGGATAATGCAGAAAGGATGTGCATTTATGTTCTGAAATTAGTTTTTTTCAAGTTCTATTTATTTGGTTGCAGTTGTGTTATTTTTAATAACGTGTCAAATATCATGTCTCAATTACATTTTGAGTGTGATAATAGCATCTTCATTTCTTTTTTAGGTATATTGGGAGCTATAAATCAGCGTAACAATTGTTTTACTCCCTACTATCAGTTGATCCCAAATATTAATATCGGTCGGGCTCTAATGTCGGTCTCACCTCACACAATGTTCATATTTACTTGACTTCTCCATTTGCACCTTTTTTTGGTGGAAAAACAATAAATCCAAATCCACAGAACATCAGACACCACAACTGAAAACCTCTTTAACAGATTGCTGTGAAGCAAAAGACAGAGCTTGCTTAATTTGGGGGGAAAAATCAAAAACACAATCTACTCGTGATCTCCCTCTATGTTTGGATATACAGTATTTTTATTAATGCCAGTCCATTTGTAAAGGAGTCCGTTTAAAAGGAGTTCAAAGCCGAATGTGTGTGTGGGTAGTGTCTATATAATAATAAATGTTGGTAGAAAAAAAATCTCACACGTCCCCTCGCTCTCCTCTGCCGGTGGGAGTGGTGTCAGTTTTTGCAGAAGGGGTTCGCTCAGCTTTCCGCTGGTGCGTCGCCGCCCTCATCCACCTTGGCCCCTTTGCCCATGGCCTTCATGTTGGCCATGATGTCGGTGAAGGTCTCTTTCACTGTCTTCTCCAGGATCCAGCCCTCGCTCTCGCTCTCTGGGTCCTCCGGGTTGACCAGGGTGGACAGGGAGGTGTTGACGTACTGCAGGCCCACAGTCACAGCAACCTGCAGAGGACGGGGACAGATAGATCAGATAGATTCAAACTTGGGCCTTTAGGAATAACTGGGTCTCTCTCTATTTATATCTCTGTAATTATTCATCCATTTCACATATATTGTTATTTTATTCTATTTCATTTAGTTATTCGGTTACTTATTTTTCTCTGAATTGTTTTTAATTTAATATATTTTATCTTGTTTATTTTATTTTATCCTTCTTTACCCGAGTCAGTGTTTCTTCATTTCAATTCACGACAGTGTTTCTTCAGTTTATATAAACATTGGCAAAGATATAGTTTTTAATGCTTTTATTCTGTAAAGCACTTTGCGCTGAGTTGAACTGATTGATTGACAAAACGCAGGTTATACATTCCAGTTACTAATTGTTTGCACTTGCTTCTATTCATATGTGAAGTGAGTTTATATTTTCATTTGTTTACGTCAGATTTCATGAAGTTGTCTACAGCCTGAAAGCCTCATCAATAAGAAGGTAAAAAGTCAGATCAGGAGACCAAGCTCCAGGAAGTGGGTCTGTCCTTATGACTGATCACTCCATCTCAGAATCTGTTGATCAGCTTCCATACATCACCTCATCCCACGTTTTTAGAGCAAGTGTTTCTCTGCAGCACTTCTGGTACAGTGGCTTTATCTAAACTGTTCTATTTAACGTCAGCACAAGGTGATACAGGAGCTGGAAACTCTCAACAAGCAACAACAACAACAGATGATGGCAGTGACAGCTGCAGGGAGCAGAGAGGCAGATTGGCTGTTGCAGAATAACAGGATAGGTAGAAAGTATCAGGTGAGCGGCTGTCGCTAAGCTGCACATCCATACGTGGCAGAGGTATTGATGATGGGTAGCATGAGAGTAGGGCAGGAGGAGGAACTGTAGTCAGGTAAAGAGGATAAGGGTTGTTTGGGGAGGAGATGCTGTAAGTGGATAGAGATGACAGCGGGGGGTAGAACATGGAGAGGGGAAGAAAGGACGGAGGAGATGGGCGACGCTGCTGCCAACTGGGTCGAGGCTTTACGTGTTTGTTCTCAGGCTCTTCTCCTCACTTCTCGAAGCTAAGTCCTCAAAGTCCTCAAAGTCCTCAAAGTCCTAGTCCGACTCCTGAGCTCTGCCCTGGATTTTGTTGTAAAACACCCATTCTACTTCAAACTGTTTTGATTTGTGTTGCTTGCAGACTGATGCTGGTGTTTCCACATGTATCTGCTGAACGGGGAAAGTTTCCATCTGCTCATCTTATATTTTGAAGTCTATCTCGTTCTTATTTGTGATTTCGTAACTAAACGTAAAGTGAGATGTGGAAACATAAACTTTTCAATAAAGGTGGAGACTTGTGTGGTCAGTAGATTTTAACTGACTTTCCTTCAGCACCTCATGAGGACAAATTTTTACCATTAATGATGTTTCTTGGGAGCTTTGATGTTAAATGGTCAATAATTGAATTCCTAAATGTGACTGTTTATAATTGTACAGCAGAGAACCAATTCTAAATGTCAGATAAAGGTGTTAAATCTAAAGTTTGGATTTCGATTGAAATATGATAATTTAGACTTTTAATAAAATAAAGTTAAAAAAAGCTGATATTTACATTGAAATGTCTATTAGACTTTAGGGTACTTTTCTTGTGGATAAAACCTATAACGGAAATTTAGAAGTTAACCAGACGTGTATTATCAAAAACAACCACATAGTCATCATATATTTTCTCTTGTATAACAACAAGTTCATTTTCAAAAGTCATACGCCATTTATTTAGTATAGTAGTTTAGTAAATATATTTAGGAGACTGATATTCATGACTTTGTACAATTTGGTGTTGCTTGTGACTATTGGACTTTGGGGAGGTATGAACTCTGCAGTTCCCTGTGCATGAAATCTTGTGTTAGTGCTTCTGTGGGTCTGACCTCCAGCATAGTGATCAGCAGCACCAAGGCTCCGATGGTGTTCATCAAGCCGCCATAGTAGGACAGCAGGGCTTCACGGCAGCCGCGCCGCCACACGTTGAGCTCCTCGGTGTAGTGGTCGTAGCTGTAGTAGGCGGAGTTGTTGGTCATCTGGTGCTGGATGCAGGGTCTCGGGGAGCTGGGGTTACAGCAGCTGAACGGGACTCCGTCCATCAGGTACTGGCCGTCCACATTGCTGCTGATGCGGCTGAGAGGAAGGAGGCAGTGTCATTTTATGATGGGCTGGAGGTGGTCGTGAGGTCAGATTGGAGGTCAGGAGCTTATTACATTGTCGTGTATAATTAGAGGGGCCAAGTTCGATATATTTTCCACCAAAAATAAGCAATAATAAATTTGGACGTTGCACAGCTTCACTTCTCAGCCGTAATAAGTGGTGTTATGTTCTTTTCAATAAAATACCACAACAATAAACAGCCTTTTATTTAAATTTATTAAACTCACAAAGCCAGGCGCTGAAGAAGTGATGTGCATTACTTATTTTGTATTCTGTCTAATAAGAAGGCCTACATATCACACAGAGTACGATTACTTGAATTTGAATTAAAGGGTCTCTTTATCGATCAGGGCAAATAAATGTTTTCTGGCTGAGTGTGTGAAAGTGTGCCTTAGTACTTCAGTCAGTGCTCAATATAGATCTCAGCTGTGATTGGAAGTTGTAGGTCAATGGAAAGACGAGTGTGATTGGATCACATGGACTAAAGTATGTTTGATATGGATCAGTGATTTCTTGGAAGATCGAAGCCCAAAATAGTTTCACATTGAAGACTTTGGTCGATCAACACCACAGAATGTCCAGGCGTGCTGGCTAGGAATTCATTTAAAGGGATGATATAAAAAACTTGGGTCAAAAGGAAAAGAACAAGGCATTTAACTCGAGAACTTAAAATAACCTATTAACAAAGGCATCCCGAAGCATAGAAAGTGCAACCAATCACGTCCTCTTTATAATCAGGTAGCATGTTTTAATACTGATTTTAAAATCCCAGCCAAAACTGGGTTATTTCAGACGTTTTTGTCCCTGGAGCGTTTCCAGGTCCCCCGCTGATTAAACAGGACGCTGATTCTTGAAGGACATATAGAAGTAATCCTGGAGATTAAGCACTAATTATGTGCCAATGCGCAAAACCGCCCTCGTCACAGCTGTCCTTGCAAAGAAACCCGGTTCTTGTTGCTGAAATCGACCAATCACTCGATGAATGTCAACACAAAAATGTTGCCACGCGTCACTGCATTGAAACAGTCACTTTATAATCCAACTCTTGCCTTTCATGTCGTTTTCTGCAGCTAATCACCAAAGCCCCTCCCCTTGTCTTTATCCATAAAACTGCCTAGTAACCTCCTCTGCCCTCCCAGGCCCCAAAGCCACGGCCCAGTTGCTGTCACCATTTCTGAGGCGGTAATCCCAAGTGGAGGAAAGTGAATAATACACCTGCCCTGACCTACCTTCACCTCCAATCCACTTATACTGAACTCTTAACTCTGCACAGAAGCACTGCACCTCCAGCAGCCGCCATCTTGATGTTCAAAAGTTCAATGACAATCTCTCTGAGCTGAAGAGTCGTTTCACTGTCACGTCACATATCAACGATCTTTACAGGTTATTATGAAGGATTGTGAATCTTTGTCACTTACTCTTTGACTTCCTTCGAGCTGAAGTCCAGGTAGCGGTTGCTGACCCACTGAATCTCGAACCAATCTCTGTATTGGTCGTTCCCGCAGCAGCGAAACTCCATCTGCATCAGGTCCAGGGTCCTCTTCATGTAACAGCGGCCCGGTGTGTCCGTGTCCTTGTAGAACTTCATGCCGTTCTTCAGCCCCTCGGCCAGGGTGAACTGCAGAGGGATCTTCATCAAGAAGCACAGCACAGTCGTCACGAGCAGCAGAGCGTTCAAGACCACGCACACCACCAGGAAGCCCTTCAACATGGGCTTCCACTTGACGAACTTGGAAGGGTCCAGGGAGTCGTAGCAGATCTTTCCTCCAAAGGCATTGATGCCGCACGTTATTAGACCCATAACTATGAGCAGGTTGGGTAAGAAGTGGCTCTCGTTGTTGTCCATGAGTTCCGAGCGTTTTCTCAGCTCGATCTTAAAGAACAGGCCCATGCTGAACACCAGCACGCCGGCCATTACAGCAAACCAGTACATGAACCAGACCGTCTGAGCGAGCTTCACTCGCTTTTTCAGATCGAACTTGACCAACATAAGAGCCATTGTTCAATCCGAGGTGTGTCCTTGCCTGTGCAGAGAAAGAGGAGTCAAATGACGATGTAGATCAGCAGGAACTCCGAGTTTAAACTTTGCCACTCAGTTTGGATAAACGCACTTGACGGTGCCAACCTGTAAGTCCTGGCTTCCCTGTCTCTTGGTTGTCAGGGTCTCCTCTGGCTGGTCCGGCAGGAAGCAGAATCAGCTCAGGCGGTAATCCATCCCACAGCGAAGGAGCAGAGATGAGCAACACCCTGGATGACCCCGGTGGAGCACAGGAGCGTTATTTCTTCAAAGCTGTCTCCTCTGCCATCGTGACGGAACCTTCAAACTTCACAAAGCTTTGTTTTCAGCAATCTTTACCAAGTTTTCCTTCCTTGACACACGGGCGAGGCTAATCGCAATGTTCCCTTCTCTCTGAGAGGCGTAAGATTGCCGAGGATCCTCATGATTAAACTCAAAGTTGCAGTACGTCATGGTAAGCCCCTGTAAGTAGCCTGATCCAATTTAGAGAAATCCCTCCACACAAGATGAGCCCAGTAGTAAGCCGCTATCAGGGGCCATAATTGGTTTGAGCTTTTCACGTGGTCATAGTTGCCTTGATTGAACACACTAGTGGCTGTTGAGGTTGTCAGCTTACATGAAAGTGACGCTATTAATGGTACATTCCCATTCAAAGGTATTGGTCGACCAGTTCAAGAGATCGGACGTCTTCCCAGTGGAGCGAGTTAATAAAGCCCCAGTTACCCATTCACAGACGCACAAAAGATTTTATGATCACAAATCAAACCCTCTCTATCTATATGTGACGAATTAAGTCATAAACACAAATCTGACACTAGCTTCATAGATAAAAACATGTGGTCACACAATAATAAATATTAGAACATATAAGATACTGATCTGTCAAAGCTTATAATTGTATTGAAGTGATTTACGTTGTCACAGTAATGATCTTTACTTGTTGTCTTGTCTTGGCCGTTACTGTCGACACTGTGTCTGGCACAAACATGAGCCAGATGCGTTCGCTGATCAGGGACAAGGCTTTTCCCCGGAGTGTTTTGACTTGGACTTCACCGTGACGGAACACGAAGGTTGCTTACTGCAGCAGTTCTACTGTGGTCCCAGCCCCTCAATGGACTGCATATATACAGATCTTTAAAAACTGTATCTTTCAACTTATGTGGAATGATTTCTTCCGTTTAAAACACATAAATCTTCTCAAATGTTCACGGCTGATGGATCCCTGAATATTTTTATTTTTTAAAAACTTGATATCTTCAAGCTAACATCGACACCCATTAGTTGGTCATATGTAAACATGTAATACACAGTTACAAGCCATAATGTAGTTGTATACAGATAAAATGATTTAAAGAGTATTCATGTTCAGCGTTGTTAACATTAAATTCTCCTATGGAGACATATTTTATATTATTAAAATAATCAAAACTTACATATCCTCACAACTTCACTATAGTGTGTAATTATACCTTCATTACATGTGAAGATACTGCTTACAAATGCTAACTAGGCTGCAGTGAAAGTAAAGTCATTTTTATTGATAAATAGTATAGGTTAAAATTTGTTCCTGAAGAAATGTTATTTTTGAGTTGATTCACTTGCCAAAGATGTATAATCAGTGTTGTTGTTTTAGAATTGGGCTTGGCATTTTAGTATTCACAGTCAAAAATAACATCTGGAGTAAAATGTTACTCTCAAATTGTCTTTTTACAAAGTCCAGACCAGACTCTGTTGTGTTCTGAGGTTTGTGCTCAACTCCAGGTGCCGCTCAGGGCGGCAGCTGCCGGCAGCTTTATTCAAATCCACTGTAATGACGACAGTGTCACATAGTGATTTAAAGCTGTTCCCTTTCAGTAGTTTGACTGGCTCCCAATTCTGTTCTTGATGAAAAATAACTGGTGGTTTGTGCACCTTTAATATTTAGGGATCATGGTATTTTAGAGAATTACTAATTGCATGATCAAAATAATAATAAAACCATTCTAGTTTTTTTCAGTATTTTTATTATTCAGGTTCTTCCTAGAATTAGAATGAGCGTGTTGTCTATATGAGTTACATGAGTCCTGAAAATCGAGAGCAACTGATAGAGTTAAATAAAATGAGCTGATGAGACAACCCTCATCAAATCTAACTAACATTCACGAGGTAACTTCAACATATTTGGTTTGGTGGATATGTGGATGTGTTAATGGTGAAAAGTCAAAAGTTAAACACTAGTCGTCCCAGCTGGTTTTCCTGTCTGCCTCTGGGATGACACTCCAGTTGGGTGAAGGTGTTCTAAATGCCAGCCAGTTGAAATCATCCACCTGGCTCCAGTTGTTTCTGTCCCGGTCCAGGCCGGACACGTCGTAGTCGGCGTCCATGGTGGGATACGACCAGGAGAACGGGGCGAGGCTCACCCCCTGACAGTCCTCTATGATGGCTCGGCAGGTGACGTGAAGGTATACCTGGGTGTCCGTGGTGTTGTGGGTCCGCAGCTGCTGACAGGGGAAGGCCAGGGTGCTGTTCTTGCAGTGATCCACGAACACGGAGGTGGACACGGGCCCGCACAGGATCTCGCAGCTGTCGATGTGCTTGAGGTGCAGCGTGCTGGGGGAACCGAACAGACGCACCCTGCAGTTGGACAGGTGGCTCAGCAGCACGTCTCCTTGGTGGATCTCCTCGGAGGTTTTGGTCAGAAGCTCACCCTCCCTGTTGGAGAAGCCGCACTGCTCAGTGGCCTCTTCAGACTGTGCAGGTGTGGTCGCCCCAGGTGGAGACTTCTCAGATGCACCACCTCCTCCATCCACCTCTCCAGACAGTGCAGGTGGAGCAGCACCAGGGGGAGCTGTGTCTTGGGTGCGAGCTCGAAAGGCAAACTTCTTCTTGGGCATCGCCTTGTCCCTGGCCTCAGAGATGGAGCTCTGCAGCTTCTGGAGAGCAGCCTGCGACTTCCTCAGCTCGTACTGCGTCAGGAACATCACGCTGTCGTTCACAAACTTCTGGAGCTGCGCGGTTTTGGTCGTGGTCTCCTCCAGCTTCCGGACCACATCGGCCCGGTCCTCTCCGGAGCACTGGGACAGCAGCTCCTCGATACACGCCAGCTCCGCCTGGAAGGTTCTGGAGAAGTACTCGCTCTTCTCCTCCGGCACGGAGCGGGTCTCCTTCTCCTCCTTTCTCCGCTCCACGCCATCTATTCTCTCCTGGTTCCGCTTCTGGATCCGCTCTTGAATCTTTGCTCCATCGCTGTCAGTAGCGAACTTATTCTCCTGACTGGCTTCAATAGCAGTATCCATGTTGCTGCAGTGACGTTGTTTGCGGAAGTGACAGCTGCTTTTCTTCTTCTTCTGCGTTAGTGAAACCCGAGGTGAACGCTCCACAGCGCCACCCACTGTAGCGGAGGCTTTTCTGATCATATCTCTGATTATTGGCAAAGATCACAGACATTACAGTGAAGACAAACACCTGCAGGATGGGTCATAAACCCAGCCTCCTCCGTGTTATTAGATGGAACAAATGAGTTATACATCAAATAAAATGTTCAAAGAAAAAGTTTAATAACAAGGAAAAGTTATTCCCGCTGTGAGTTATGATTAATATTATGGCTAGCAGTGGAGAGTAACCAAGTAACCTTTCATAAAACTTTTTTAGATTTCACATAGAAAGAGCCTCTGACATATGATCCATATTTCTCTATCTATATATATGCACCTAAGTTACTTCATAAAGAGTAATATGCACGTAGGTATATATATTTATAATGCATTTATGTCTGTCTTTATGTATGTATATATTACTCACTTTGTGATATAGCTTTGATTTTATGTTTTGTTTGGTCTATAAGAAATGTTATTCGTTAGATTTCTGCTTGATAAGTGCTTGTTTTAAATGTGTTTTATTTTGTTTATACTCTTTAATCATCTATACATTTATTCATTTCAAGGTCCTCAAACCTAGATTTGTCCTCTGGGAACCAATAAAGTTGTTATGACTTGAATCAAACTGTTTGTCATCATAAACTACTGTTTATATTTAAGTTAGTACCTTATCATAGACACTGCATTGTATAAATATGTATAACTGTATATATTATGTGTACAGTGAGGTATAATGTATGGCTTTTTACACCTGAACAATAACAAAGGTGTGTCACAATGCCCACAGGCCCGCCCTCTACTGTCGGTGATGATATCTGACAACATTAACCTGCTGGTCACGTGGGCGCTGGATTCAACTATAACACCTTAATATCAGTAAATATTAAATATGTATTTAATTATCACTAATGGCAGTTGGAGCAGTTGAAGCCCAGAGCCATGTCAGGATGTCGGCGTGCACCGCCACCACCACCAGCAGCACCACCACGATCACCGCCGCCGCTGCTGCTGCGGGTCGCTCCGTGCACTACCCCGGCGACCCGTGCGGCGATGGCGAGGAAACCCCGTTGACGTTGCACTGCTTTTTCATGCCGGTGAGTTTCCCTCTGAGTGAATTATAATTTTGCGATAAAAATTTCAAGGCAGAAACGCACGCAGGCTCCTTCCTGCTTCCTTCAGGGAGGGAAGAGTCCGAGCGCAGCGCGAAATGTGTCCGCGGCAGAGCGGGGAGCCGCAGGAAAAACATCCGAGTGGGAGAGGGAGCAGGAGGAGGAGGAGAAGGAGGGGGCAGCAAATTAAAAGTTGCCAAATGGAGATATTGGGTTTCAAGCCGAGTGCAGCGGGAGTTCGCCTCCTTTGACGCGTCTTTTGTGTGTTGTCGTCGCGAATCGGGAGAAATTTCCACGCCGTTTCTCCTCCGCGGCATTTTCCCACGGATTCCTGTCGTCGACACGGCGGCTATAGCTAACCGGAGCAGGCCGGCGCGCGGCGGTTAGAGCGACGCAGCGCGAGAGGGGGGCGCCGCGTCCGGACTCGGGGATGGTGTTTAGCGTTATAACCTCGCCCCGGTTGCAACGGGTGGGTTTCGGTGTTTTGACTCAAAGGCGGGGACGGTGTTGTGTCTTGTGTCGTCCGTGGAGGACACGTGAAAGTCAGCGGAGACGGACCGAGCGTGTCAGAGACAGCCGAGCAACGCAGGCTGGATCCCGGGTGGTTATTTAGCGCGGCTCCAAAAGTCGATCATCAACGTTTCGATTCGGTCTATTTTTAGGGATTAAAGCAGCTAGCTGCCGGTCGGATCGGTTCTCAACCGACGACCCTCAGGTGGAAGCACTGCGACACGGGGACTAGCTTGGTTTCCGTCGAGGGCGCTCGTGCTACGATGCGACGAAAATTAGCTTTTAATCCTAACGTGTTGCGGCGACGTGGCTTCTCATCGACTAACTAGAAGTAACGCGTAGATTCCGAACGTTTTAAAACCGTGACCGCGCCTCGGTGTTGTTGGTAAACTCTTAAAACTCGGGTCGCTTACGTGTTTGTTTGTTTGTTATTGACGATGCTAACGTTAACATTTTGAGTTGTAAGAACGCGTAATCATCACGCGCTGGAACTAATTAAATTAACGATTCGAATACACAACGAAAGCCCCGGATTGTCACCATTTCCTTTGATCCACCTTCAATTGAAATAACGTCTGCGTAAAAATTATATAATGGCGTCCCTTCGTCGTAGTCTGGCATATTTCTATATCATTGAATTAAAAACACAAAGGATTCAGCTCAACATCGAGCTTTTGTTGGTATTCATACTTGACATTAAATGAATTCCCCTCAAAGTCACCGTGTTTACATGTGTTTTAAATGTCATTCGATCGTCGGTCAGATCTGTCCTGCTCTCCTTTGTTCTCCCCGAATCAAACATGGAGGCTGAACGTGGCTGTGAAGACGAGCCTGTGTCGTGCTAACAGCCATTTTGTAGCACTGCAGTTGTAACATTTCGCACAGACACACAAAAACATCCGCTTCCCCCTCGACTTTGACCAGAAGCACAAAAACAATAATGTCATTCTAAACTCACTCAATAGGTACTTTTGATTTTTCTGTCTCAAACTTTGCTGAAATACAACCTTTCACATCAAAGCACTTTAAAGAAACGTAGTAGATAATCCAAACTCTCACATCCTTCCTCTGCAGCCTCACATTAACACTCACTGTCTCATTCTTGTGTCCCTGTTATTTAAATTGTTTTAATCAGTAGCACCAAGATGGCTGCGTACGTTTCAAAACATAAAGCCAGCTCCTCTGTGAGCGTAGAGGCTGAAAGCAAGTGTTGGTGGTGTACATGGAGTAGGGTGGAGTTTTACACTCGAATGGCCATTTTTTGCTGCACGCAGACACGAAAGACAACCAATGTGGGACAGCAGAGGAGGATCATGGGTGGGAGTTTGAGTATCTGCTGCAGGGGGGGGGGGGGGGTGAAGGCCGGCCTGCCTTCACATACATGCTGATCTCCCACAGCAATGAAAGACACACTGTATCCGTCCCTATGTCTCTGCACGCCCTCATTTCACAAACCCGTCCGTCTCCGTCCACCTCCCACACCCTGTACCTCGCACCTGTAACTTTGTAATCCCACTAAATCTAGTTTCTCACCCCCCCGCAGCCCAGCTTGCTGCAGGAAACAAAGGGTGTTTAATGACCGAGTCCATGCTTCCTACTGGAAACCTGTGAGTGAGATGCCGCCACAGCTCACATGCAAAGTGTCCCAGCTCAGTTTAAAAACAAACACAAGTCCCCAGCTAAGGTTGACTCCATTGTTTCATGAAGCCATTAAATGGTGTGGCGGTGTGGCCTAGTGGTTAGAATGGTGGTTCACCAACAAGAAGGTTGTCGGTTCAAACCCCACTCTCTCCCATCTGCATGTCAAAGTGTCTTTGGCAAGATACGGAACCCCTAAATGGCCCCTCGTGAATGTTGACTGTACTAATTGTAAGTCGCTTTGGACAAAAGCTTCAGCTAAATGACATGTAATGTAATGTAAAGCCAGCTGCCAGTGGTCCATGCAAATGTGAACATAAATCCTTTAATCTTCATTTCTTAGACTCCTCACCTGTGTGCTTCCATCATCTCTCAGGTGTCATGGATGATGAGGACGATCGCCATCTTCTGGATATTTTAGGGTAAAAAATCTGGCTCACATTACTTGAATAGACTGCAGGATTGTGTAATGATTGGTTAACGTTGTTACACAATGAACACATCTGCTTAAGTACAATCTAAATAACGATTTCCAAAGTTACTCTTTAAATTCAAAATATCGATGCCATGATTGTCTGAAAGCATATTCCTTTCATTTTTTGATTGTTTAGAGAAGCGAATAAACAAATCCCTCATGCAAAGATATATCGGGGAATATTTACTTTTATCAGAGTAACGCAAACTATCCCAAACATAAGTGAGAAGAAATGTTTGTTACATGAGACGTGTATTAGTCTTTTCTGCCCCGTTAATACGTCTGTCCTAATCCTAGTACGTTCTAACCTTTTCAGAGATGTGGATGCATTGAATGACTATCTCCATGGCAACAACAGCAAGTCTGTGAGTGACTCTTATAGAAAACATTCAAACTTGATCTTTACAAAGTTCGTCTGAATAGAAAAGCTTGATTTTCATGCTGGGACCCGACCAGCCGGGCCTCCGCTGCTCTGAGCAATCTGTTTGTTTTCACAGATTGAGGAGGATGATGTGACGAACGCAGCTTATGGATCAGATGGATCCTTCTTTGCTGGTGACACAGTGAGTTTCCCTTTGATTCAACTCATCCGTCCAAAACATACACAGATTCCTTTATTGTTTTATTCGATATTTAGTTTCCTGGGACAGATTAGGGTCTCAACACTGATCAGGTTCTCAGGCTTGTTGTTATATTTGACTACTGATGTCATTGTTAGGATGTTTAGAGATGATCTATTGAACACTATTGGAAGTTAAGGGAAGTAAACAGTGGTGCTGCTTTTATCAATTCCTTTCATTGTTGAGTAAATGGGCATGGCACCATTTGTTTGAGTTACTGTTTGTAAAGGTTGTGGAAAGCAGTTAAGACCCTGGCAAACATTGTGAGGCCTTCACATGCAAACTGTTTTTTCTAAATGCCTCATTTAGCCTGGCTCCAACTCGGGCCTCAAGGATGGCTCTTCCTCAATGGGTGGATTCGGCGCTGATTCAGCCGGGGCAGGCCTCCAGCTCTCCAGCAGCCTTTCATTCATCGAGGATGAGTTGGGGTCCGGGAACTCTTCTGGCGGCGTGGACCTCGGGGGGGAGGACCAGCCCTTTGACATCCTGCAGAAGTCCCTCATGGAGGCCGACATCACGGAGCAGACGCTGGCCCAGGAGGCCTTACTGGACTCCCAGCCCGCTCCCACTCTAGTGCAGGCGCCGGTTCCCTTCCAGTCCCAGCTGGTCTCTGGGGGCTATGGAGGGGGAGTAGGTATGGTTACCACGGCAACAGCTGCTTTTCCAACAGGCCAGTTCCTGCAGGGAGTTTCCCAGCTGCCCAATGGCTCCGCCCAGCACATCCAGGTGTTGGGATCTTTCGGGGCAGGTGGGGGGATGATGACTCTGAGCAGTTTGAGGCCGGGGAACCCTGTAGCTGCAGCGGGGGCCACAACAGGGGGGCAGGTGTTTGCCCCCACTCAAGGTCAAGTTGGCCTACCTTATAAAAACCTCCCCCTTCAAAACATCATCATCCAGAGAGGCCCCGGAGGGACCCAGACTCTTGTCAGACCTATCCAACCCAAACCACTTCAAGCTGGGACGCAGACCGTGTACAGCCTCGGTCTTCAGCCCACCTCCACCACCATGGCTAATGCTAACTCTGCTTCTTCCGGGGGGCACTACACAGCCAATGGCTCCATTGTGGTCCAGCAGTCCATGGAGCAGCAACAAGCACAGA
Source organism: Platichthys flesus (assembly GCF_949316205.1). Taxonomy (NCBI): domain Eukaryota; kingdom Metazoa; phylum Chordata; class Actinopteri; order Pleuronectiformes; family Pleuronectidae; genus Platichthys; species Platichthys flesus. The sequence goes on along the minus strand of NC_084964.1, from coordinate 18,195,997 downwards.
CAAACTTACAACCTGGACAGTACCTGCTCCCCAGCTCTTTGGCCCTTGCTCCGGGCAGCAACCTCCACAACGGCCCCAGCGACCCCAGCTCAAATGCCCTAATTACCAGTCAGAATGCGGTGCAGATTGTGGCAGGACAGAACTTCACCGCACAACAGAGGGGTCAGTTTATCCTGAATCAGGGACTAGTCACCACGAGTCAGGTTGGAGGGTGTGTGACCCAAACATGGACAGGAGTTACTTGTTCGACCACGGTACCTGTGCAGACGTCATGTGCCCCTGGGCGGCTGACCCTTGGGGTCGTAGGTCAAACGCAAGTGTCAGCAAGCCCAGTGCAGCGCCTCCTAGTCACTCAATCCCAGAACTGCACGTCCCTGTCCCCTTTAGCTGGAGGAGTGACGCAGGAACAAGATTACAGACAGGTACAATTAACGTCACTGGTGGTATTTTAATAATTTCCACCCTGTTAGACGGACTGACTTTAACTGTTTTGTTTTTTCAGAATTCCTCATCACCTGCCCTCAAACAGCCCGGTAACATTCACGGTAACTAATTCTCTACTGGTGTTTCAGAAATGTTTCATGTGTTGTCTCCTGTACTTTGACTTAATGATGTTCTTGTGTTGTTTGTTTCTTTTAGTCATGAGAACCATGACGCAAGATTCAACGCTTAACTCTCAGGTACATTCATTACTTGTTTTACACTCATGTCTGTGCACGTGTCAGGGCTGCCACCTGACTGCTGGTACAACTAGCAACTACTCAACAACTACACACTATATAAAGAAATGCACAAAGATGCAGTCTGACGGGTGTGGGATATGACCAAGAATATTATCTGGATAGATGTAGACCTTCCATCAGAGGGCAGCCCTGGTACAGTCTACACTAGAATAAGCTCATAGGGACGATATTGGTCATTGGTCAAGCGTTGGTTTCTGTGCTGTTTCCAGGTCAGTGCACAGAAGAGGCCTGCCCACCCGCCCCTTACAAGAGAGGGAATGTGAGTTGTTGTTTTTTCCCTTGTGAATATTTAAATAGTTTTGACTTGTCAGGTGTTGACTTGTGTAAATAGTTTCAACCATTGAAGGAGCATTTCTTGTCTCTGTAGGATTTTACAGCGGCTGGGGAAGGATCACGCCGGAGTTCAGACGCTCGATCGACGACGCTTCACTTCAATCAGCGACGCGCTGCAAAGACTCCTCCCCTACCATGTGTTCCAGGGGGCGCCGCCCAGCCAGGAGGAGTTCTCACAGGGTACGTACGGCCTTAATCGGTTAGCCTGAGGCAAAATATCCAAGGAAGACTAAGTAAATAGAATAAAGAATAAAAGAAGCTTTTATCCAACTTGAGGTTTGTGTTGCTTTGTTTCCAGTGGATGACGAATTCGAGGTCGTAGCGACTCAGGTGCTGAAGAGGACCCAGGCCATGGTGAACAAATACAGACGGTTACTACTTGTGGAAGCTGAGGTAGGCGCATCCATGAGAAAGTTGTGGCACTCGCATGTATTTCACCGGTTAGCTAACAGCCTCTCCCTCCCCTGCAGTGTTCAAGTCCGTCATCGGAGATGGTGATGATTGACAGGACCTTCAACCAGGAGGAACGCACCAACCTCACACAAGACAAGCGCATGGTGCTCGTGGATCCAGGTAAGACCGAGAAAAAAGGAAGAGTAAAGGACTTTGGAGAAACAAGACATTCTGTTCAACTCTTCCTCTCTCATCTGTTTTACAGACAGCTTTCTGGAAGACTTCTGCTGTGGCATGAAATCCAGACTTTCCCCAGAACCGGCCCCGGCCCCGGCCCCGGCCCCGGCCCCTCCTCCGTCCAGCTGTAGCTGGAACCCGTCAGACAGTGGCTCCACGGAGCCACCGTACAGGACAGACTCGCAGCCCGGCTGTGGAGATCCGGGAGGGGGCGGGGCTGCAGGAGCTGGGGCGGCAGACAGACTCCCCCCTCCAAACTTAGAAAACAAGAGCGCCCTTGAACTCAAGAGATCCCAGCAGCGCTTTGAGCCCAGCGGCGGAGGCAACAGCTGTCCCCCAGGTAACGCCTCGCCTCCAGCAGCAAAGTCCGGAGGACAGACGCACTACCAGGGTTCACACCAACTGTCCTCCCAGTCCACCCCGCCCCAGTTCCCCTCTCAGCCCACGTCACCCCCCCACACTGACACAGACTCTGCTCTAGAGGCGGCGGTCAACAGCATCTTGGAATGTTAAGACTGATGCTTCTTATCATCCCCAGTGTTTGATTTTGTCTTTTTATACTCGTGTGTACAGGTTTATTTTTTTATTTTTAATCTCTCCTGTTGAAGTATTTGTTGCCTCCCCCAACCCCCAACAATTCCCTGTGTGAAGAGAGGTCAACTCTTCTTTCAGGTTTCGGGTCTTTGTGACACGATCGGCCATGTAGCATGTATTTAATATGTTTTTACATTTCTTTCTTTTATGTTTTGAAGCATGACGTAGGAGTCGAGGTGGATACAGGCACTTATATATACCTATAAAGACCCGGGAATGTGTGCAATGCAATGGACTTTATATTCATTTCACGGTAACTTTAAGATGAGGCTGCTTTCAGACATGAACCACTGAACTCCGGATGATCTCATGAAGATCGGAGGGGCTGCATCTGAGAGCGCAGTCTTCAGGTTCATGTCTGAAAACAGTTCAGGAGTGTTCCTCTCTTCACACACAGACACACATGCCATATATATATATATATATATATATATATATATATATATATATATATATATATATTTAGTGCCAGCTGATAACCCACAGTACCTATGCTGAACAAACCCAGGATGTGGGGGATGATGACAGTGCCTAATTCTAGGTTTCTCCTTTTTTTCTTTTTATTGTTTACATGAAGAAGTTGCTTTCAGAATTCACTCGTCACAGAAACACCCGATGAACACGTGGTTTGGCAGATTCTCTGAGGTTCGATCGGCGGAGACACGTTCACTTCGACAAATTGCACTAAACGTACTGTTGCTTTTTTCAGGAACTGTAAGAACATGAGTCGATCTTCGGCGTGTGCTCGGCTAAACACAATGTGAACAGAACCAAAATGAGTTTGCCTGCTTTCAGCTGCCTGCAACAAGGACGACCTCTCCCACTAGAAACCAGTCTGACTCGACTTACTGCTGTTTTACGCTTCTCAGCAACGGTCCTTTTCTTTTCTTTACTCCTTGTGCTTAAGTCACATTTTCTTTGGCTTTGGTTTTTCTTTTGTACCTTAAAGGTATGCAAGCCCCGACACAGACAAATCTCCATTTCAACCACCTCTTATCATTTCACGGTGTATTTTGTGTCAGGGGAGATTAGTCCTCAGATTGAGGAAGATATGTTACAACATGTTTATCTTTTTTATTTAGATTTTTTTATTTTCCTAATTATTAGAAAATTTGACTGTTCTGCTCATTGCAATGTTTCCTGACGTCGTCGTCATGTTAAATCACCTTGAAGTGTCACTGATTGTATGTTTGTCTGCCTTCTGCATATTGTTTTGTATTGATCATATCTATGCTTGAATACCTTGACATCTCCATCAGGTTTGACGTTGACCTGCTCGTGAAGTTTATTTTCCACGCCCGATTTAATTCTTTTAGTGTTGGCTTACACCTCCTGGATGTTCCCCTCACTCGCCAGTCTTTTTTGTTATGATACATTTCTCACCTTTTCTGTTTTCCCTCTCAGCAGAGCAACCAAAATTTACCAGGAGAGCATGTGGTCGTGTCCAGAATCATCCTCAGATTTTTTAATTTCTCTGTCCAGGACTGAAACGACATTAACTCCCTTGACGTTAACGTCGAGCGTGTTTTTACTTTTCATTTAGGTTTTAAAGCCAAAACTCAAGCTACTGTGATATTACATCCTGATTAAGACTTAATCCTAAATTTTGTATTTGTTTTTGGAGTAACATTTATTTTGTTTTAACTTCTACAGAAATCTGTCTTGCAGTGCAAAGCAAGAACAGGCCATTTGTCTGCCAAACTCAACCCAGGACCAAAGCTTAGGTTTAACAAAGTGTTTTACTGCTCCTGGGGTTGATTCTGGATAGTTCCACCTTTCTCTTATAACGTGTCTGTGAATTATGATTGATTGCCAGTAAGCTACGACTGCAGACTGAAGGCCTTTTTATACGGGGTGATGAAGAACTCATTTATCGTCTTCTTTTTGTGTCCGTGTGTGTTTGAGTGCCAGTGGCTGTCGCAGGAGCTGCTGCAAGATGTTGTGCCTCGACAGCACTTAGTTATTAGACCTGCACAAAGTAGAGACGTGTCCAGCGTCTGTCGGTGAAGCAATGTGTGACCTGGATGCATATCAGTGTCCGAGGGCCCGGCAGGAACATTATCGCTTCTTCTCCTCTATTTTAAGTGGGGATTTGTTTCTCTGCCTCCATTTTCACTGTCGTTCTGTCTCACTTGATTCGTGTAGTTGTTTTGTACAAAAAATTGAAAAGTGGAACACAAAATATTTATAATTTTGTATGGAGAAAAAATAAGAATGTAAAGAAACAACACATGAGAAAATGGAAATTATTTTTATTGTGTTTGCCAAGAAGCAGCTTCAGAAGAAAAAGGAAGAAAACTACAAAAACACTGTAATTTCTTCATTTGTAGCTTGTGTGTGTTCACTACAGCAGCGAAGGGGAGTCAACAATAAATTCATTTTGAATACAATGAGAAACTGGTCCAGTCCGGCTGAGAGCCTCCTTCAGTGTCCCTCCATTACTATGCAGCGAGTGTTCACACAGCCACTCACAGACTCCTCATGCAGAGGAGCATCATGTGACAGGGGAAGCGTTTCCAAAGAAAACACAGAATTGTGACCCTCTGCTTCACAGATAGAGTCTCCTGATAGACGCTGATATGAGGGCGTGTCACGGTTCATGTTTCTCCACATCTGAGCTTACTCCCGAAGATTTTGATCAAGTTAAAAACTGTTTGTTCCCTTAAATCCTCTCGTGGACCTTCAGGCCAATTCTCTGCAGGAGCAAAGAAATCATTGGACCGCCCAACCCATACAATCTTATTAACACAACTCAACAACGACCCCTAGTGGAGTCCCGGGGACACAGCGGGACTCTAACTAATAACAGAGCTGAAACTATTTTGGATTGTCAAATGAAAACATTTGTTAAGCTCAAAAACAATTATTTATCCCAATAATATTTCTTCTAAATATTTCTCTTAATCTGACATAACATAAATAGAAAATAAAAATAAATAGAATAGATTAAACTGCAGTGGGGTGAGTGGTCAAGTGAGCATTAAACTACCAATCTCTGAATTACAACTCGACCAGTTGGTAAAGAACTGGTTTTTAACTTTTTAGAAGACATCTGTGATGCGTAGAATTTCATACGAGGATTGATTCTTCCTTCATATTGGTCAGTTGAATAAAAGCCAGAAGGTAAACAAGACACAATTTGTCTTCCAACGTCTTCAAACGTCCCTGATTCTAAAGGTTTTGTCTTTTTTAGTTTAAAGGAGACTCACTATAATCATATTCAGGGGGATGACTTCAATCTGAGCTCTCACATGAAAGAGCTTACAAGCCTATTCAAGAAGTCCATTGCTGCAGCTCCTCTTTTCAGCCACTGTCTGAAACATTTGGTTCTAGCGCCTGTCTCTTAAAGCTGATTGGCCAGCTGGTTCTCTCTGTTCTGGTTGATCAACCGACTCCAGTGCTTGAAGGAAACATCAGCCTCCGCTCTAGCTTTACCTGACTTTGTTAGGGGGCTTGTCAGACTAGACGCTAGGCATGACATATGTTGATTTGCCTCCTTTAACCAAAAATTGAAGCCTCCTCCTGCTACAGATGTTGTTTCCGTGTCCACGCTCACATGTCCAAACATCTCGACCTCAGTGGTACTTCCTCCAGCGATCGTGCTCTGAAAAAACAACAACACAACCAGCAACATGACGAGTCATCTCCAAATCCATCTCTTCACAAACACTGAGAGAAATTCCCTCACTTACTTATATGAGGGTAGCTCCAGATGTAGCTTAGTACACAGTATCCTGCTAGCAGCATGGCCACTCCACCCACACCACCTTTCTTCACGTCGATGTATCTCCTGTAATACCACTGCCAGCCTGAAGAGGTACAGGAGAGGGGAGGGAACTCATGAATGTCAAAGCAGCAGGTTAGCTTAGCATAAAGACTGGAAACAGGTGATCAAATCTGAATGTTTGCTTACTGAAGCATGAGTGTATTTTCCAAAATAGATGCAGACCATAGACAGTAAATAAAGATGGACGACATGACAGCTCCCAGAAAGTGAAGCCAAAGCGTCTCTATCGCCCCCTGTTGGCTGTTTGCAGTATAGGTCATAAACCCTGCCTCCTCCATTTTAACAGATGGGACTTGGAAGAAACTAATAAATCAAAGTACATGTACTCCGACCCCCCTATCTCTACTGCTCAGACTCTGACTCCACCTTACGTCCTCGGCAAAAGATGGCTGCCCTTGTATCCGGGTTATTTTGGCTTTATTTCTGGACAGTGCGAGGAAGTAGGGGACGCGTCGTCCATCTTCATTTACAGTCGTTGTTGCAGACAGAGTCCCACGTGGAAACATTATAGAATCGTACAAGAGGGTCACAGCTGTTTCCTGTGATAGTGCATGTATTTGTATTTGTGTGGGATGAGTTGGATATTCACCTCTCTGCACTATTTCCACTGTGTCTCTTGGACGACTGGGGACTCTGCAGCCGAGCCACTGAGGGAAGTCCCTCAGCTTCACCTGTCCGAGACTCGGCCGTGTCCCAGCCTCTGTTGTTCACACAGAACCAGTGGATTGACAGATAAATACACACGACAGCACATCCTCTTTCGTTTCACCCTCGTCGACTGAAAGCTTTAACACTCGTGTTTCCTGCGTCCCGATACAGAAACCGAAACAACGCTCTTCTCAGAACCTCGGTTTGAGGAACACAAACTGGTTTCCTGCTTGAGTCTTTTTCAGAACTGAGAACCCAACCTTTTCTAAACTGATTAAAGTTGTTAAACACACCAGAATGAAAATAGTCTGAAATTACTAAATTATCATATAAAAAGGATTCAAGCTGCAATTAATCGTTTTGGTCATTACGAGAAATCTGTCTTGATCTGTAAAGAAAAATAAAATTGTTGCAATCACTTGAGTTTTGAGTGAAGAACTGAGCTAAACTCATTTTACATTTGAGAAGCAGGACAAACTGTCAGTGATTAATTTTCTGTCAGTTGTTTCCTGTCTTGATTTCCGTGAAACACTGACCTTCCTTTCCAGTGTGAGCAGCGTTTAGTTTCCTGTCCTCCAGGATCCGCCAATCAGCAGCTCTCACCGTCTCCAGCCTCGCCGGTAAAAGACGAGGACTGGAGAACTGGATGGTGGAAAGTGGCGGCGAGAGGAGTTTGTCCCGGCCGACCTTCTGACCCTGGAGCCCACCGAATGAACCTGGAGGAGGGGAGGCTTGGCTCAGGGGAGATTCTGGGAAGAAGAGTTTGGGTTGAGAGGAACCATCGTGTTCCAGAGGGATTAAAAAGGCTTCTTTAGACTTTGACCTTCTCTCCGTCACTGGTAATAATTCAGTTTGTTGTGAGCTGGCACCGAGCAGCTGCTCCGACACAGTTTGATTTGTAACCAAGCAGCGAACAACGTCTTTTCCAGTCTCTGCTGGAACCATCACTGCATTGAGACCAGTGTCAAGTCTGTTGTTGCTGCTCAGGTGGTCAGTAGTTTCAGTCTCGCTCAGGATTCTCTTCTTACTGGTTGTGCTAGTTTTAGTTCGGCCTAAAAGGGCTTTAGCATCCTGGATGGTGATCCTGGCCTGGTCCCCACTTCCCGATGTCAAAATGTTATCCACCCAGAGGTCTTCTCTCACGTGAGGTCTGTTATTGAATCCAGAATCTAAAGAGTCAGAGTCTGGATCTTTGGTTGTGGGAGGGGACTGTCCAGCCCTCTTCGTCTTTGACGTCTTCTTTTTAGAGGCTTCTTTGGGTTTGGTGTCTGTGGACAGAGCGGACACAGTGATGCTGTCTGTCTTATTGTTGGGTTCTGGAGGGTTAAAGGTTCTGGAGCTTAGAGGATCTGGTAAAACAGGAGTGGAACCTGAGAGCAATTCTTCCGAGGCAGATCCGGTTCCTTCCAGGGATCCTCTAGTGGCTCGGTCCGTGTTTGCAGCTTCTATCAGAGCACGGAGACTCTTCTTTCTGGGCTTGGAGGCGGTGGAAGGTGGAGGCAGCGGCGGAGAGGAGATGAGGGAGGTCGTGGTGGAGGACGGCGTGCTGGCCAACTTGATCTGTTCTGATAGCTTCTCCCTCTTCTTCTTCATTGATGGAGGAGGTGAGGAGGAGCTCGAGTCTGTGCTGTCAGGCGTCTGTGCTGCTGCGGATGTTGTGCTTTTCTTCGCCCGTGGACTTGCTGCCACTGACAGTGACTCTCTGGACTTCTTCCCCTTTGCCGGCGGTTCACTGTCGCCTGCGCCCAGCGGAGGAGACGATGGCGTCTGACTCGCTCCGACGTGACTTCCTGTCGGGTTGGTTTGGGAGTTCGCTGCTTTACAATGTGGGAGGTGACTCTTCAACCTTTTGAAGGTTTTCCCACAGGACGGACACACCTCTGTGAGGACACACAGAGACAGAGTACTGGTTAAAACTGGATTTCCTAAATCTTACAGAATGGTTATGGGTCATAACTGATCATTAGAAAAGATGGAGACAGAAAGTGTTTAGATTTTTCTGCTTGAAAAATATGAAATCTATATATTTTATTGAACGCCTTCTATTTGATACTTCTTTTTCTTTTATATTTAATACAGCTGCTTGTTTTATATAATTTATTTTAAATCTTTATAGCAGAAAGTTCGATTTGAGATTGACACATTTGAAAAGTTCTTGAACCCGCGAACACAACAGCTGCTGGTTAGTTTTGAGTTCATCAGGTGAACTTTATATTTAGAAACCAATGATGCTGTAAAATATAAATATACAGTGAGTATCGCTTATTCTAGGATGCGCAGTATCTCGCTTCATGTGCTGATCCTCCAATGAAAACAGTTACCCTTACCGGAGCTCATTCTGAACGCGTGCGTCAAACAGCCAATCAGAGAGCTGCGTGTCCCAGGGAAATAATAGCGGCGGCCACGACATGAGAAGTCGTTTGAAGTTTAACGAACTTTACCATTAGTACAAAATGTGACAACTTCTCGTGAACGTCAGGGTCATCTGTTGACGTGCGGAGGGGAAAGACCCCTTAGGTGGCGCCTCAGGAGCCTGAGTAGAAATAACTGAAAGTATCGCTAAGTTGCTTTTTATTATTAATATTATTTGTCTGGTTGCAAAGATTAAATATAGTGAGATGCGTTTGGTGTTTTAAATCGTCTCAGGGAAGTTCTGGAGAAACACGTGGTGATGAGACGAGTGGGTGTGGCGCGTTGATTCAATCGAGATAGTTCCCCCTCTTCTACTTCCGCCTTCGCTTCAATATCCGGAAATACAGGGTTTTTTAGAGATATCCAGAAAAGATTTGGAAAAGAGAAATATAACTCATATAACTTAAAAGGAACAGAGATCTTTAAATATGTATTGATGAGTTACAATGAAAGGAATCAGTTTGTGGAACAATCTCAACAAAGAATCTAAAACAAATATAAATATTTTAAATCTATTAAATTCAGGATGTTGAGGAATTGCAATTAATTTTAATTAAGTTTTGTACATTTTTTGTTGTGAAAGGTAAATATTTGAATGGTATGAAATTAATTTTTACTTCAGAACTAATAGAGAGATGTGAGGGGGCCTGATAGGGAAGATATTACTTAATCCGCAAATTTAGGAAAATGGTTAGATAAGACTTATCTTTGTTTGTTTAATGGGAACAGAAAGATGTTTTACTGGGTTTCAAAACACACACAGCACATGAGTTATCCTGAATGATAGCAGCACCAAGTCTTAGTAGAAGTAGTAGTCATAATAATAATAATAATAGCAGTATCAGTATTTCCTGTACAATTATAAATTTGGTTGCATGTTTTGGGTCACCTTTAAGTTCCGTGAATTATTCCCTGGGAAAAAGCTGAAGATGTAAAAAAATGTATCTACTAATGTAAAAATATTCGTGGTTCCATATCTTAATTTGATGTGTTCCTCACTGACCCACACAGGACTCATCCTTTCACCGAGCTTCCTCGTGATTCGTCCAGTGTTATTTTTCCCCATAATCCTGCAAACAGACCAATAAACAACCTCCCTGGCCGAGGTCAAAAAGGTTAAATCAAACAAACAGACCCTGGTTTCATTAGAAAAGTGTATTTATTGAGAGGGTTAAAGTGGTATGAGACCTGACACAGGAATGAATTTCAAAAGGGCGATGTCAAAATTACACAAAAATACATCTACATGAAAAAGTAATCTTCATTGGAAAAAAGCAGTGATTTGAAAACACATTCAGAAAGGAGGAAGGGGCGGGGGGGAGAATGCCATTTCTACAACCATTTACATATAAAGGAGATAAACCTGAATATTATTTACATGGCAACAGATTACAGTATGTACAACGCCAGGACTGGAAGCAAAACTGAAGCTTCCAGCAGGAGAGAAAACTACAGTCTGTCGATGTGAACAGAGTCAAGAAGGCATGGTGGGGGGGTGGGGTCTGGCAGAGAAACAGAGATTTGAACAGTGCCTGGAAGTCGTCCTCCAACAAAGATTGGCCCCCGACAGAAAACAGCCGCTGACAAAACTATTCAGCTCCAGTGGCTTTCTTTGCGTGTCTGTATTTTCTTCTACAAATGTCGTCTTAAAACGGGAAAAATCCTAAACAGCACAAGATCGCATGTAAAAAAAAAAAAAAAAAAAAAAAAAAAACGAATCCCAGAGGCCGAGAGTCTCTCCCACGACTGGCTACATCTCACCACAGGCAACGTTGGTTTACAGTATATTCTGACCATCTAGAGCAAATCTCTGTACATCTATTAACACACATTCATCATTCAGGCAAACAGGGGAGGTCCATCCCTTTACGTGGCATCTAATCAGAGATGAGAACGAAGGGAGCGACAGAGGAAGGAGAAGAGGGGTGGGTGGGGGGGGGTGTCTGGGGTCAAAGATCGGGGACAGTACCAAACACCACACAGCTGTACTGTGGCCCAGCCGAGTCGCACCGCTCCGCCGCCCAGATTAAGATTAAATGATTCAGTTAGTTCACCAACGACGACGTCAGCATTAACTCATCAACCCTGAGAAAACTGTGGACTCCAGGTTCACTGGCAAACCCCCGACTCAGCAAACTGAGGGTGAATCGAGCCTCAAATATCAACGCAACTATCTGGTCAACGAGGGAAACGAGGCACAAACGCAGGATTCTAAATTATTTGCTTGTAAGAGACACAAAGTGGAATGTTTAATTTTTTTATAACGGTTTTTCCAGGAGCCAGTTTCCTTAAAAATCCTTTAACAGTTCTCGACTCTTTCACCATCGACGAGCTGGTCCCTCGTCCTGGCCACAAAACACAAGTGGGACGGGAAGAGGAAGGAGTGGTGCTGCCGTATGATAAAACAAGAAAGAAAAAAATAAGGACAATTGTTCAGTCTCCAGATCATCAGAAACCCCGTCTGGACAACAGGGGCTGAGAAACAATGTTCACACAGCAGCACTGGAGAGAACAACTGACACAAAGGGAGTGATTTCAGACTAGATGAATTCAGTGCTTGGACAAAGACTGGCAAATCAACTCTGGCACAGATTATATTGGTACATTTGGACCGTTTAACTCTTCGCTTGCAAGTTGTATCAAAAGTACACATTTCGCCGTGGTTATTTCCTGTGTGGTTTTATCTGGTTAAGGAACCATGTGGGCCCCCCCGTTTGTTAAAGGTTTCTCTGGTTTCCACAGCCAGGCACTGGAGCTGGGAGTCTTGTGCTGTGAGGCCGAGCTCAGGCCGGAGGAGATGGTCTCAGAACGAAAAGCAGCGGAGATCAGAAGTCATCAAACATCCAAACCGTCCGCCCTGCTGACTCGTTCCCCCCCCAAATCCTGAACAAGGCCAACTCTTCAAAAGAGGAGCGTAAAAACTAATATAAAAACGGCTGAAGAACAACGCTGACGTCTACTGGATTCTTCTGAGGCTGGTCTGTCTAACGTCCTCTTTAGGAACGAGGGGGAGGTCGTGTCCCCGTTCAGCTCCTCTACGTTCACAGGCGGACCAGGCTCACTGGAGCATGAGCTGTTTGAGGTTGTCGTGGAGGATGGTGTCCTTGACGTCGCGGAACACCAGCCGGATGTTCTCCGTGTTGATGGCTGTGGTGAAGTGGTGGTACAGGGGCTTCTGGGTGGCGTCGCGTCTCTTGGTGCGGAAGCAGTCCACCATGAAGGCCTGGATGTCCGGCAGGCTGTGCTCCGGCCCGGTGTAGTCGGAAAAGTATTCCTTGAGCGGAACGCTCTTCACCTTCTCCTCCAGCAGGTCTGTCTTGTTGAGGAAGAGGATGATGGACACGTTGCTGAAGACGCGGTTGTTGACAATGGTCTCGAAGATGTCGAGGGATTCACGCAGTCGATTGGTTTGCCTGTCCTCCATCAGCACCTGGATCAGACAACAGAGAGAACCGTTAGTACGAGGACCGTAGATTTCCTGAAACAGTATCTGCTCCAACAAACTGATCAGGCCATCTCCAGTGCGGGTTGGTGAGAGAGGGAGGAAACCAGAGGCTGTGTGTTCTCACCTGATCGTATTCTGAGGAGGACACGAGGAAGAGGATGGAGGTGACGGAGTCGAAACACTCGAACCAGCGCCGCCGCTCCGAGCGCTGCCCGCCCACGTCCACCATCTTGAAGGGAACGTTCTTGATTTCAAAGTCATACTCATGGATGCCTTTGGTGGGTTTACGGGCCAGAAGGATGTCCTGTTGACTGGGGAGGTAGTCCTGCAGGAGAGAGGGGAAGAAGATGAGGGTCCACTACACGATAGGGACTGAAATGTCCTGGGGAAGCCTTTATTAATTTATTTTAACCTTCTACAGGAGGGAAAAAAAGGGATAACATGGAAAATATCCTCTGCTGTTCATAAGCTATTTAAAAATATATATAAAAAAAGCAGTTGATAAAAATATTATATGAAAGCAGGAGGATGTGAGACAGAAATATAAATATTTTTATGTTAGCAGAGGTTCAATTATTTTTTCTCATCACACTGATGTTTGTTCAAGTGTTAATTTTTCCACAAAGTTTAGATTAATTAGTTATTTGATGCTGTACAATTTCACAGTCTATGATATGAAGTAAAACTCAGTTTATTGTTGCATTAATCTGACTTTCTGATCATTTCCAGACATCCTGTCATCAGATACAAAACACTAAACTTTCTAAAACACTTAAAAAAACTGAATTCTATGCTTTATAAGAAATCCCTTTAAATACCCTGAAACTAATGTTCAGTGAATAGAAGCTTCTTCTTCTTTGTGATTTCCCTCTGAGAATAATAACCGTACATTGCAGAATTAACTATAACATGCACACGTGTGATTATAACAATCAGTTCAGGCAGAAACAACTTACCAGCTCGCCCAGCTTATCCAGATTATCCAAGAAATACTTCACAGACTCACCCTGCGACAGGACAGGGGGGGAATTTCTGTTAATTCTCAGGAACTTATTACATTCAGTCATTTTCCTCATAAAAAAATTTACTAGCTTGGTGCATGAATCACAAGATATTTGTTGCTGTGGTGTATAAAACACACACACAGGTTTGTGCAGACAAACGCACATAACCAGTTTGTTTTCAGAAACGTGCATGTGCAGAGCCGAGTCTGCTCTGAGGAGGTGAAGCAGGATGCAAGATACTCAGTGTTGCATTAGGCACGTGTGTGAAGGGGTTTCTTTGATCAAGACAGAAGTGTAGCTCGTGAGGTGTGTGTGTGTGTGTGTGTTTGTGTCGGGGTGTTCTTTCTAGGCCATTCTGACGCTGTTCACACAAAATGAGCGCAAGCCCAGACACGAGGCGGCCAGGACTGAGATACATTCCTTTATCTGTGTGTGTGTGTGTGTGTGTGTGTGTGTGTGTGTGTATCCTGTCAAGAAAACTCAAAAAACGCCTGCAAAAATACTCAAGATATTTCCCTCGCCGTCTTCCCCGTGACCCGCGGTGTCGCCACACCTCGTCAGGGAACTTGTTTTGCATGTAATTTGCATAAATGAGATGATAAACCAACGGCCATGTTATAAAAATCCACATGGTATCAGTGGAAGCGACTGTCTGGGCTGGATTTGTGTGTGAGAGCTCCGTACCGGCCATTTCCCTCACAGTAAAGCTCCTGTATTCATCCTTTAGATCTCGTGCACAAACTAACCTGACCTGAAAAACCTGTGTGTGTTGTAGGGAGGAGCAGAATGGCGCGGTGCTATGCTAAACCCAACAGACGGGAGAGTCACCTTTCTGAGGAGCCAATTCCAAAATAAACCAGTGAGCTAGAAAAAAGCAGAAGAGAAACAAGGAGTTTCTACGAATGTGCTGCAAAAGCAAATCTGAAAACACGACATTTTACACCAAACGTTTGTGTCGTTTTTATTGTGGCCGTTTAACATGAGGTCAGATCTCTGGCTTCTTTTTACGACTCGATGTGTAAGAACTCTGCACTTTGAACGACACACAGAACGAGAGAGAGAGACAGAATCCATGTGTGGGTTCAGCGTGTTCATGTGTTTCTAATGATAAATACGAGCAGGCCCGGGGGCACGTGTGATTTGTGATGCAAATACACAAAGAGCTTGGTCAAAACAGGTCGGGCCGAGTCCGCCTGGTCGCCCCGAAGCGGAGCAGGGAGAATTCCCCGGGTTCCCGGAGAGGACGACTGGTTTCTGTGAGTGACAGCTTGTGTTCTCTGCAGCGATGATGCCCTGAGGTTTCAGATTTAATTCACACTTAGACCCAATCAGAAGGTCTCACTCAATCCATGATGATTCCATGATGTTTGGAAATTCTTTGAAAAAAGTTCCCAGGTACAAAAGTGATACCAACAAACGATTTGCTTTGTGAAAGCAGCAGATCTCCACATTTCAGAGTCTGGAGCTATGACTTGGATGTGGCTGCAGCTTCCGGCTTTTATGATCATTCAATAAATGTTTAACTCAACAACTTATCTTAATATCAATAAACCAACATGTGATTTCCCAGAACCCAGGATTCGCCTTCAAAATTGGGCTAAGCCCGACCTGAGCCCGATGTTTGATGGATTACAGGCACGTGTAGGGCAAGAGGTCGAGCCTGATCCACATATCATTTCAAACCTGTTGTCTGAACCTCGCTCGACTCGTCAGGTCTGGTTTCCAAACTTCACCGAGGTGTCGTTCATGTAAAAATCACATTTTTCAAACTTCATCTGTTCCGGCTTTCTGTATTTTCTTGATTTGCTATTTTCTTGATTTCCACAATAACAAACTCAATGTTTGTTAGCTGCAGCCATACATGCACTTGATGTGTGTGTGTGTCCTTGTGTAACTCGAGGTGTGCGACACTCTTAATGTTTGTGTGCAAATAGGAGTGAGTGGGAGAGAGAGCCAGGCCTCTGTTTGTGAGCATAAAGCTGTTTAACTACAGATCAACATTCCAGCTCTGATCACTCTTATTCCCTGTGTGTGTGTGTGTGTGTGTGTGTGTGTGTGTGTGTGTGTGTGTGTGTGTGTCTGCACAACCGGCTCACAGCAACCAGCCGATTGAGCGAGGGAACAAAACAGCATTCAACAGTTCAGCCTAACGCAGCAGAGAGAGAGAGAGACACACATTTCACATTTTCTGTTTCTGACTCGCAGCCCTCTCCTCAGCTGGGGGGGTGGGGGCTCCTCAACAGCTGGACGACGTATTAGGTTTATGACCCGACACCTCACGTAAAGTAAGCAAATACGCGGCAGGATGAAGAAATGAAGACGAGGCCCAGAGAGGTCCGGATGAGGACACACGCGTACAGGCCCCGACCACAAGCGTGGTGGTGCAGCTAATCTGGGGTAAACGTCAGTGTGTTAAAACATGCGAGGGAGCGGGGAGAGGTGCTAACAGGAAGCTGACTCAATCACATGTCGTGCCGCTCAACGTAGAGCGAGGGAGGGAGCACCAGAGAGGGAGAGAGAGAGTGAGAGAGAGAGAGGGAGACAGGAGGATGAATCAAAGAAGAAGAAAGTCAGTTCCACTTTCTGTTTTCACAGCTGCGTTCCCCGGGATTTCCAGCCTGTCACCCCAAATTCTGTAGAAAACCCAGTTTCATACACAGAACACGTCTCATCTGATTCTTCTTCTTCTTATGTGTGAATGAGTTGTTTCGTTATTTCTCTCTGTGTGTGTCTGTCTGTGTGTGTGTGTGTGTGTGTGTCCACGTACCAGCTGAAACTCCCTGCGGCGGTCGTAGGCGTTCTGTATCCCCGAGTCGGCCCACAGGTCTTTGATGGCCGGCAGGTACCGCAGGAAGATGGAGGACTCGAGCTGCCCGCTGGCCATCATCGCCGAGCGGGTATCGAACGCCATCAGGCTGTCCCCGTGCGGCTGGTTGCCCGGGTCGCCCCACGGGATGTGCAGCTTCTCCCGTGCGTCCACCAGCACACGGACACCTGGACAGGAAGTGAGGAGAGCACTGTCAGAGATGGACGACGGCTGGAGAACGCCACACAAAAAACAAATAACACAACACAACACAACCCGGTTCTGACTGACAGGATGTCATATTCAGGATTTATAGAAACACAATACGTGAATTCACATTTCACCAGTTTTTATAAATACTCCTGAAACCTGTGATTATGACTAGTTATTGATTAATCGTTGGATTTGATAAATTCTAGGTCAACAAAATGTCAGGATGGAGCAAAAGGAAGCAAAACATATTGAGGTTTTTTCTTATCACGTGACTTTAAGAGCGTGTCATATTAGTGAAGCGAAAATAGTTCGAAACTGTCAGTTAATGATTCATATTCTCTCGAGTACTTAATAAAGTATTTTTACTGCAGTCACTCACATATTCTTAATATTGAGTTCAGTGGACGATTAGAAGATACTACACTCTGAAAACAAACGTGTGTATTTATATTAATAACACAGATATTGCCGTGTTGACTCCGGGCGGCTCTGGTTTGCTCGGTGTTATGTGTTCGATTCCTGTTGTGTGCGTGCGGCGGACAAACAGGAACACGTTACGACGCGGCGCTGGGTTCAGCCTCCATTAGCTTCATCCCTGGGCTTCAGCCCCGGATCCACAGAGAAGTGACGCTAAAGTTTACAGGTTTAAACTTTGTTCGGATCGAGAACAACACGAGATAAGATCGGGTCGAGGCTCCGGCGGCGGCGGCAGTGAACTCTGGTTGTTCTGGGTTCTGGGTGTTGCCTCCTCCGCCGCCACCGCCGGAGCTTCTCCGTCCCCAGCCCAGATGTGGAAACTTTCTCCCCCACGTTGGCCGCCCTCTCGGGGCCTTTTTTCCGCGGCGGCCCGGCGGTCTCGAACCCAACCACCCCCCCGAGGTCCCGGCAGCGAGTCGTTACCTTTGATAACGTTGCTGTAGATGGTGGATCGGAAGTCCTCGCGGGCGCCCTGGTCGAAGTCCTGCCCGTGGATGATCCGCATTTGCTTGAGGAAAGTGGACTTGCCGCTCTCGCCCGCGCCGAGCAGCAGGATCTTCACCAGCCGCTTCACGTACGGCTTCTCCCGGTTCAGGCACCGGTCGATCTCCTTCGACCGGCGGAGCTGCTCCACCTCGCCGTTGTTGAGCAGGCACACGGGCAGGAAAACTTTGAGCACGGACCTGGTCGGCAGGAAATCCGCCATGTTCGCACCAACTTCATCGATGCTGATTTGATGCGCGTTCGCGGGGCGCGGGCACGGGACCAAGCCCCTTCCCTAAACTCAGGAAGTGGAGCCGCCGACACTTTGTCATCAGACACTTTTTTTTACGTTAACTTATTTAGACTCGCACGCAAACTTTGCTTGTTTTTATTTGTTAATAGTTAGCTACGTGTTTATTTACGCCACAAACAAACGCGAGCTTGCGTGGAAGTGTCAGATCAAAGTCTGCACTTTCAACTTGTATCGCTCAGTTACACAATTCACAGCTTAAACGCGAAATCACGCAGATATTGAAATAAAAGATCCAACACTTTATTTTGTTTTTATTCAGTAAAATTATCTAAAAATTAAAATAAAACACGCGTTTAAATCGAAAATTAATCGCACTGTCGCCCTCTGCTGGTTCTCCTCGGTAACTACGCCACACAGTTTGAAAGCCGGGTTCTGATTGGTTGATTCTCTTCGCTGCGTTCAAAGACTGTTGGAAATAATGTGGATTTGTGTTTTTAATGCCCAATAAAAGTCGAAATGCAGACAAATAAGCGTGGATTTCTTTCTTGAGGTGATATTTTCACAAGTCACCTGGGACGAGGAGATCAAAATGCTGCAGATAATATTTCAGAGATAACGTGCTACATTTGTATTTTTCACGTACTTTTTCATGCATTAAAATCAACGTCAGTGAAGGATCCTGCGCAATAGAGTTCTTTGTCTGTATGGCTAAAAAAACTGGTTGTTGTTATTAAGCTAATTTGACAATAACACGCAGTCCTCTGTTAGAGATGAGGAGGGTAATGAGGCGTGTTGATATAATTTCCCAGCCTCCATGAAACAGCTGTTGGCGAGCACCTGAACGCAGCATCAGTATTGCTCATATCCTCCAGCAGCAGCAGCAGCAGCAGCTTCATCCACATCCACGCACACGACAGAGAGGCTCACACGCATCCGAGTGACAGAGACCCGCAGCATCATGACCATCAGGAACACTCTGCGGGACTACGGGCAGAGGTACCGACCGCGGATGGCTTGTCTTAAGAAGGTGGGTTCGAATCCTTTTCTCCATCAGTGGTGGGGATCACAGCCCCTCAGTTGTCTTGTACACTACACCTGCAGACGCACCTATACGTGCTTCACTCAGATGGATTCTCTGCTGTAACCCTGCATGTGCATGTGCTGGTATTTTTCAAGCAACTCCAATTAATCTGCATTCTCCACAAGGTTCTTCAGAGGAACCCCCTGTTTACTGGGGCTTTCAGATCATGCATGTTTTCAGGTATGACGTTTTCAAATCAAATCAAATCAGATATAGTTTATTGTCCCAATGGGGAAATTTATTTGATAGTACAATGTGCAACAAACAACAACAAAAAATCGTACACAACGACATATCCAGTAAGACCCCGAATAATAATGCAGAATAAAAGGGAGTTGAATATTGAAAACACTTAAAACACTAAAAGGATATAACACATAAGAGATGAGAAACAAAAACCTACTGACCAGAGTGTAAAAGGTGCCAGACAAAGTGCAAAGGTTTGAGATACATGTCAGAATCAACATGTTTCCTTATTAAGTCGTGTGATAGACATCGGGATGAATGTGAACTTGACCTAGAACGTTTTGATATTTCACAGGATGCTTTTGAGGAAAGTGCCATGTTAGAAATACACACATCAGAATGACAACACAGCAAATCGCGTGTTATTTTCCTTTCACAACCAAATGTTCCACTGTGTTTTTTTGTTGCAACCTTTTCACAGGGATAAGGTCATTTATTCTAATAAGCATTAAGCCTGGATCAGTATCGGTGGCTCCACATACACCAACCAGCTGCTGGAAGGAAGTTAATCCAGGCACCGTGTCTTAGAACACAAGCGTCTGGGTCCTGAGCATAGACTGGATTCATCAACATTTACAATCACGAGAGACAAATGAGCAAATCATGTTTTAAGAATCTGTCGACCACAGTGTCGTGCTCTCCAGGCGAGTCCCTCACTCCAAACTGATGTTCCAGGAGAACTTTGTGTTTTGGTCCATGAGAGCCGCTTTGGTCCGACTCAGCCTGCAGCTTGTCGCCTCTTCAGGATGACTTCAAAGCACAAGGCAACTTCAAACAGGCCCAGGAGTCTCACACACACACACACAAGCACACACATACATACACAACTTCACCCACACTGAATTATTGCACTGTACAGTTTCTTACTCTCCTCTACACACACACACGCACACAAACTGTGGGATCTGTGGGGTTCCACTGACATGATAACTAAAAATAAAACCAAGCAGTTTACAGGGAAGTGAGTCACCGCACACCTCCTCCCACACATGGCAAACAGCAGCCAGGAGATCAGGGCATTGAACAAACCCCTCGTGTCACCTCGAACCACGATCATGTGCAGCGTCGTCCTGTGAATGACAAATCTGGAAACCCCCCGACATGTGTTTCATCACGAGCTGTGAGTGTTCAGGTATATTAGAGGAAATGAGAAGCAACTTCCCCCTGAAATCTGTGGTTACATAGAAAAGGGGTGAACAGTGATGTTGTGCACATCCAACTAGAAGACAATGATCATCTTTGAGTCTATGTGCCCCTCATTTACCCACCTGTTGTCCAGGCAACCCGGGGACCTCTGCCCCCCCCCCCCCCCCCTCAGTGTCAGCAGTTGTTGTTGTTGTTGTTGTTGTTGTTGTTGTGGTAACCTCTCCTCACCTTGCTCTTGTCCGCAGGCTGAGAAGGTGCTGCTGGAGATGCAGGACCCCAAATCAGGAGTCAAGTCCCAGCTGCAGAGGCTGGTTATCACCACGATACCACACGCCATTACTGGTGAGGAGGAGACCCCCCCCCCCCCAACACACACACACACACACACACACACACTTGTGATGTTGATATTCAGCGGCTGCTTGAGTGTTTTCTCCTGCATCGTCTCGCTGGAGGATCCCAGAGCTGCAGCGACAAACTCAAGAGCTACAGATCTCCATCTCCATGACAACCCCCCCCCCCCCCCCCCGTCTCAGAGTCGGGAAAAGTAGGAGGACGATGATGATGATGAAGATAGAGAGAGCTGGAGGAAAACAAATAAATAAGAGAAAGAGACAGAGAGAGAAGGCGAGGAGGTGGAGGAGGTGGAAGAATAGAGGGAACCTGGAGTTCTACGTCATCCAGGCAGCTGAATAAAGGAAGGAATGAAGATCTCTTTGTTTCTCTTTCCTTTTCATTCCCCCTCTCCTCTCCTCTCCTCTCCTCCTTCCATCCTTCCTTCTCCTCCCATTAGCGGTGTAGGAACACACACACACTTACCTAACAACACGCACTCAACCCTCTTTTCTTGTTCGCTGTCGGAGCTGCTTTCATAACAGTCCTCGTACAAATATAGATGTTCATCTTCACTTGACTTGTCTGTGTATCTTTTATCCTCAGGTGAAGACATCATCTCCTGGTTGGCAGACCGATTCCAAATAGACACACAAGGTGAGAGATGAGGATGTAGATGAGAAAAATCTCATTTTAAAGCAACACAATGCAACTTTATTACCAGGAGCATTAATACTTATGATTAGATATTGTGAAACTGACTGAGAGTCGCAGCTTCAACTGTCAGAATCAGTTGAAGAGTGAAGCTGAACTGTAGATCAGTTAAAAAGACTCAGACGTTATTAAAACCAGAGTTTATCTCCAATATTCAGCAGGAAACGTTAAAAAATGTAAAGAATGCTGAACAGAGTTTGGTGGATTTGTTACAGCAGCAGCTCCTCTGGTTCAGGAAGCAGAGGATCATGGGTAATATCCAGAGTTCAGTTGAGCTTTAGTTCATTGAGTGATTTGCACAGTCCGAGCTCCGGCTTTGTTTTTATTCTACATGAAAACCACTTCATCGCTCGGACACTGAGCCCCATCACAATGAATCCCCACATGTGGCTGCAGAGGGCGCTGTTGTTCAGTAGAAGTTACAGAGTGTTGCTTTAAAACGTTATCATGTCAGGTCTTGATGTTTGTCCTTGTTGACTGTTGTCCATCTTCTGTCTTCAGAGGCGAGGAGTGTCGGCTCCATGCTGGTGGCGTTAGGATACATCTACCCTCTGCAGGACCACAAACGCCTGGTGATCAAACCAGACGCGTCGCTCTACCGCTGCCAGGTAAACGCACCATGCTTTCCCATTTTGGATACAGCTGTGGCTCAGGGGGGAGAGCGGATTTAGATTTACTGTCCTGTCACAATTCAGACTTTCTTTTGCCTTTTTGGTCCTTTTCAGACGCCGTACTTCTGGCCCACGCAGCAGTGGCCTGTGGAGGACACGGATTACGGTGAGTGTGAGCACGTTGTGTTATCTCAGGGCCTGTTGTCATCACTCTCTTAACGCTCTGTCATCTCCTCATACCGAAGCAATCTACCTGGCGAAGAGAAACATACGCAAGAAAGGAATCCTGGAGGTGCACGAGCAGGTGAGAGCGACACACGACGAGCGGCCCCGGGAGGAGCTCATACTGTTGGTATTTTACTGATGCTCTGGGTTTTTAATGCCCTCAGGAGCAGTACAACCGTCTGCACAAGTGGATGAATCACAAGTGGGATTTCATAGTGATGCAGGCTAAGGAACAGTACAGGTGAGTGTGAGACAACAACTCAGAGGCGTCTCAGAGACAAATCATGTGGTGGGGACCTAAATCTGTGTATTAAATGTAAGTGTGTGTGTGTGTGTGTGTGTGTGTGTGTGTGTGTGTGTGTGTTCAGGGCTGCTAAGGAGAGGAAGAAACCCGACCGTGTGGTTTTTGAGTGCCAGGAGAGAGCGTACTGGGTGGTTCATCGACCTCCGGTGAGACTCATCGACAGAAAGTATTACTCAGTTCTCTAACCATCACAGCTGAATCATTTCCTCCTGACAAACCAAGACTGAATATCAACCTGCTCAGACGGCACAGGCAGCTTTTAGGTAGAAGACTCACAAAGTCAGATTTATAAATGATTAGATGAGTCTATTGGGACTTTTCTTGAGGACGAGGGACGGTGGGAGGACTCACGGTCGTCCCCCATCTGAGGAAGTCCTCAGCCCAGTACTGCACACACATCTTCACGTAGATAACAGACAGAGAGGTCGGAAAATAAATTACACTCCACCTCTTAACTTCCCAGGGTATCTCATTATCTCTACCCATGATGCCTCATTACCATTACATGTCCAGTCGGAGGGAAAGGGCACGGCTGATTAATATTTCACAGTGCCAGGGAGGAGGTGGCGCGGCGGCTTGCAGCCTATCTGGAGTCCCGGTAAAGTGGGCGGCTGCTCTCCAGCCCTCCACAGCTCCCACAGGACCCGGGGTCACTCTGCTGTCAAGTGCATTGTGGTCGTTTGATGAAGTGCAGATGTGTTTTAAATACGCTCCACTCAGGCCAATATAAACTGGGAAGATAAAGGCCCTAATGCAGGTCCTTGATTAAAACAGGCTGGAGCCTCGGACATGAATTATTCAGGTCATATTGTGTTAATATGACAAAAACAACAGTTCTCTGGTTGAACACAAGCTCAGTTTGAACCCTTGTTGCTCATAGATAAAATATAATAAAGCTAACATGTACTTAACAGACACTTTTGTGTAATTTTCACCACAGAAGAAAAGCTCATGACTTTAATCAGATTATTGACCTTATTCTGAATATTGATGTTTACATGTTTCAGAGTCTGATAATGACGACACTGCCCCCTGCCTTCATCAGCTCATCCTGTGATAAACATATTCTCTGTTGATGTGTGTGTGCAGCCGGGGACGGTCAGTGCCATGGACTACGGACTGGACAGGCGAATAGACCCGAATGCAGACGAGGTAACAGGTGAGTCTCTGCATGTGAACATAAATCCTGTCAATCAGATTACAGAGTATGAGAGGATTTGATGCAGCTGCTTATCTGTCCTCTCCCTGTCTGCTCTGTAAACATTAATCCATCTTCCACTCAAATTAACCTCTTCTTCTCCTCTTCCTCTCCTTTTCTCTTCTCTTCTCTCCTCTTCTTTTCTCCAGGGATAATTTCCCATGGCTTCATGTTTTCATATCCAGATTTTTAAAACTGGTTACCAACACACACACACACATCAACACACACACACACACACACACACTCACATCTTAACCTAAAACTTAACTTCATCAGTAACATAACTTGTTCTTAAAACCAATTTCCACCTTTAAAGGTGAACTCCACAGATTTCACTCATTGAAGAGGATCTGTAAACATGAAAAAATACTGACAGTAAATGAAAATGGACTCTGGGTCTAGAAAGTGAAACCAGTGTCCAAGTGCCTGAAACCTGTATTCTCTCAAATTAACAGCAGAGGGCGACTCCACTGGTTTTATAAGAAGTCTGTCACAATAAAGACTTCTCTTGATTTATAATGTCAGTTATATAATAATAATAGAATAGTAGAAATGCCTGTACATACACACAAATAAATTGTGGATTTCTTTTTATCTGTGATATTATGAATAATCTGTGAAGCAAAGTTTAATATGTATTTTGTTTCCCCCTCAGGCAACAACACCAGACTTCTATGAGAGAATCGTGAGTGAGATTTAATGTGAAACTAAATCATTTTTCTCTCACTGTGTCGACTGTGATCCACGTTCACAGCCGTCATCTTCTCTCCTGCCTCCTGTAGATGATCTTCACGCAGCAGGCCATCATGAGGCCCAGAGTCAAGTCGTCCGTGTCCATCGGAGCGTGAGTGTCTGTGTGTGTCTGTGTGTGTCTGTGTGTGAAGAGCAAACACACAACAATCTTTGATTTACCCTACAACTGGCAGAGCGTTAATGGAGGACAGTTAAATTATTATTTGTACTTGTATGTTATAATGTAATAATATCAGATCAGTTTTCATCTACTTCCCCCTCTTTTCCTGCAGGTTGGTGAAACACTGCGCCACCTACAAAAGCCACGACCCCTTCCTCTCCTCGTGTCTTCCCAGTAACCCCTGGCTCACCGACGACGTCACCTACTGGAACCTGAACATGCCCAAGTGTGTCAGCTCACGATCCAAACAGTCACTGAGGTTCTACTACATTCGGAATGACTCTGTTTGAATGATTCTCCTCCTCTGTGGTTTTCAGTGTGGAGATCCCGACTAAAATGCGCGTGGAGAGGTGGACGTTCAGCTTCGGAGATCTGCTCTCAGACCCGAGGGGACGGGACGACTTCAGACTCTTCCTGAGGAAAGAATTCAGCGGTACGCCGGTTGATTGTAGAAATGTAACGGTCCATCATTGTCAACATTTCAGCCTGTAGAGTTAATTTTCTTTTATCTTCTAATTTGAACCTTCTCAGGTGAGAACTTGGCATTCTGGGAAGGCTGTGAGGATCTGAAGTGGGGCGCAGCTGCGACGATGAGAGAGAAAGCAGAACAGATCTACAAGTAATGTTTTCATTTCTGGCTTGTGTTTAATATAGGAACCAAGGTTCTTGATTGTTTCATTAGTTGATGACAGCGAACATAGAGTCACTTTGTGTGTGTTTCCACCAACCCGGTGATCTCAGGGCCTTCCTGGCTCGTGGTGCACCGCGGTGGATCAACATCGACGGGAAGACGATGGAGATCACAGTCAAGGGCCTGAAGCACCCGCACAGATACGTCCTGGATCCGGCCCAAACTCACATCTACATGCTCATGAAGAAGGTCAGTAAACGCACCACTGTGGAACCTTCCCCGGGCTTGTACTCGTCGCTCAACGCCACTGAGGCCCGATGTGTTTGTGCACGTTTTGCAGGACTCGTTCGGGCGCTACATGAAATCTCCGGTCTTTAAAGACACGTTGAAGAAGGCCGTCTGTCCTGAGGAGCACAAGTTCACGTGAGAGGCGACTTGTTCACTCATTTGTATTTAATCAACAACTTTTTCAGGCAATGTTTAACTTTTATCTTCTGTTTAAAACTGTTGTACAACTGGATTTGAAAGCCTTTAATGTTTTTTCACTTCCTTCCCTTCCCACCCTCTCTCTCCGTCTTCCAGTGACACTCAGCTGGAGCAGAATGCGAAGAACAGACGGCCGAGCCTCAGCCCCATCGTCCTCCGGCAGCAGGACCAAGAGATGAGGGCCAAGATGGCGGCCAACGCCCCCGTGGACATCACACAGGTCATGAGCAAACTCAGCCAGCAGGGGAAGGAGGCGCCTCCTGCTAAGACCTGAACACAAACATCGATCAAATCTACATGTCAATGGCATTTAGCTTTAGTTTGAAGAGTTGACCTGAGACTTTAAACACGTGTGAACTCACCTCCATGTACGAATGTCAGACCACCGGTCACATGTCTGTCCCCTCACACTGTAACTGTCTGTCATGTTGTTTCTCATGACTCATGTGTTGTTCATATCTCTACTTCTCTGTAGTGTCTGTAATACTCTGAGTTGTCTTCATCCTTCATAAACTAATAAAACATCCACATCCACAACATCTCATCTTCGTGTGTTTCTCTTGATTTGTCATTAAGTCTCTGTCTCTCCTCACTGTCTCGTCAAGTGTCACAGGATTCAACACGAGTGAGTGATGGGGTTCATCTCCACAGTGGAATTAATACTTTACCTTAGAATTTGTAACTGTTGTGCATGTGTACGAATTCCTTCCCCAATTCTCCAGAGCTCCCTCAGGACACATCTTTAAAAAGCATCAGCTGTCTCCTTTAAACTATTAGATTTGTCTCTTGAACTCTGCTGAACATTTTCCACAATGCCCTCATATCACTTTCTAGACTCCCATGATGCCCTCTGACACCTTTCTCTCGCCCTCTAACCTCACAGCTGTGCCGCTACACCACCCCTGTCCCCCACCTGGCTGTCTACTCTGGTTTCAACGACTCCCCCCCTCCCGACGCCTCACCCTCCTTCCCTTTCCTGGCCCTTACCCCGGCCTGCCCGTCCCCCATCAGCGTGGCCTTAGACAGCACCTCGGCGTCCGAGCGGCGAGCGGAGGCCAGTGAAGGAGAGAGAGGGGGGGACCAGGAGGCCCAGGTCCCCTCAGGTGGGAGCTCGTCCAAGTCTCGGATGCCGCTGTCGCTGCGCCGCCTGCTGAAGCGGGGCTGCACCCCCTCCACCGTGTTTGCCAGCTTGTCGCCTAAATACCACTCAGCTGCCGGGGCAAGTAGCCGCATCCAGCCAATCAGCCCTGATCAGCCCAGTCAGGCTCCTCCCAGACGGATTGGCAAGTGAGTGTTGACTGTTAACAGTCACGCAAAATCTACAACTGCAGTCAGAAAGATGTTTTGTCTTTTTATTACTTTCTAAATGTGATGAATTAATTTATTTATGAAATTTAGTGATTGAATCCTGAGCCTTCAAACTAAAGATAATCTCGTCCTTTCATTTTCGGGGTCAATAATAGAAAAGATGGCTGAAATAACACGTCTTTATTTGATCCTAACAGAACATGTGTCAGATGTTCATCTTATTTCCTTTTCTGCAACAGTTTCTTCCAGATTAAAGTGGATATTCCTCCCGAGTGTCGCATCTACCCCATCGAGTCCGAGGACGAGGAGGAGGAGAACCGGGCGTCCTCTCGGGGCGGAGTGGGAGCCAAAGAGATCATCTGCCCCTGGGAGAGCCTCACTCCCCACAACGGGACAGGCTAACACTGGAAACCAGTGTGGAGCAGACGCAGTGAGTGTATGGGCTGGCGGCAGATTTCCCACTCAGTGTTTATTGTCCCAGTCTAAACGTGGTCACATTCTCACCACCAGGCCACAAACAACAACATAGATACCAAACAATAACACAAGGGCAGACACAGAACTGTCACAGTGAGGCTCTACAGAGATTTGTCTATTGAACCAAACTACTTATGTTCAGTGTTCGGAGTCCGACCGATGTATTGTCGATTTGATCAGAAACATATTAGTATCTGCGTTTATGTTCGACAATATGTGAACTTTCATTTTACCGAATAAACAACGCAGAAATATGTTTTAATTTCCTTGATTCAATTTCGATATATTTGGTTGAATTTGTGTTTTATTTTTATTTATAGCTACTTAGGATTCATGATTTGGGTTAAACTGTAAAATATCAAGTCTCAGTTACTTAAAATTTCAATTACTACAGAATTATTGAATTTGTTCACCCCCATCAGACTCTAGTATTCAACTTTCACTGCCTGTAGGTTTTAAAAGGCCCAGCTCCATGTCTGCTGTAGCAGAATCCTCCTCCTCCTCCTCCTCCTCCTCCGCTGCCTGAACAACCTTCACTACACAACACTGAGGTTATGAGTCTTCCAGAACAGACCCTCCTCTCTGAGAAGAGTCACCAGAGGAAACTGTCAAAGTTTCTGATTTACTTTAAGCGTTTTTTTTATCTTTTCGTTTAACCGCTCGTGACTTTTCCTGAGATTTAAATCTGCTTGTGACGGCCACCAGGCTGTTTCTTCACACAACAGAGAATATTCAGTAGCTCGGATAAGACAAAAGAAAAAACAGACACACACACAGAGAGATCGGTAATTTGCATGTCATTAAAAAATGCAAGCCCCTCCTCGAGTCGTTCATATCCTACAAAAAATTACATACGGCATTAAGTCAATGGAAGCAGAAATGACCAAAGCAACCAAATTACTGTAAATATCGATATATGACACCAGAGGATGGCGCCACTGTACGGTCGTCTCGATACATGCACGTTTTGATAGCATCAAATAAATATTTAAAATCAGATTCAGCAGAATAAATAT
The DNA here is from genome assembly GCF_949316205.1 of Platichthys flesus. Taxonomy (NCBI): domain Eukaryota; kingdom Metazoa; phylum Chordata; class Actinopteri; order Pleuronectiformes; family Pleuronectidae; genus Platichthys; species Platichthys flesus. Next base: position 18,167,477 of record NC_084964.1, on the reverse strand, counting down.
CACACATTCAATCTTCGACTTTTTAGTTTGCTCCATGTCCCATCTGCTAACATGGAGGAGGTGGGTTTTCACCTCATTGTACAGTCTCTGTTTTAGACATATCTGTAATCACTTCACAAGCCTGCAGGCAGTTCAGTGTTTGATACTCACACGTTTTGAGACGAGTATTTTCCTTTAACTTCGGCCCTTATCGTCCCCTGATCTTTACAGATGTGAGCCCCAGATGTTTAGTGAGTGTTCGAGCATCCAGGAGCCTCCGGACCCGAGCTGTAGCTTTCACATTCAAACCTCGTGTCTGTTTCCGACCAGTAGCCCCACAGCAGCCTTATCCACCTACACACCCCTCAGAGTTGTGTGTTTTTTGGAGAATCAAGTCAGCGGCACGACAACAAAAAGTGTGACGGAGCAGAAATGTGAATAATTATTTTTGTGATTGCCAAGGAGAGCGAATACATTAATGTTTACATTCTAGTCCGTGATAGGCCCAGGGAGATTTGGACATATAATGACTCTACCTGTGCACATGCCTGCTAAGATTATAGACAATGTATTTATATATTTGCTGAATCCGTTCTACGAAGTGGAGAAGTGTTCTTGTGCTGCTAAATAGACGTAGATGCCTCATCCCTAATTTACCTCTTTATGGCTTTTTATGTGAAAACGCCTGAACAGATGCATTTCAGGTGAAGTGAGAGCCACTCGAGTTCATGAATGAGGTTTGTAACAGAGTAATAGTTTTGTATTTGACTCCCCTGCTGTTTTGTAGCTGTTGTTTACTGTTTACTACCCTGAACGAGGTGTTGATGTACTTCTCACATGTCCCCCCCCACATAGATGGTGGTGTGTATGTGTGCGTGTGTGTGTGTGTGTGTGTGTGTGTGTGTGTGTGTGTGTGTGGTTGCGTGCGTGCGTGTGTGTGTGTGTTTGGGGGGGTTACAATGTGAATTAACCGTTGGAATGTATTATCTTTACCATGTTTACAGAAGCAAGAATGTGAAATATACCTTGAATTTGATGTATTTGATTTGTACATTCCATGGCTTGTGTCAAGTGCCTCAATTAATAACTGTGTCTTAATAAAAACTGTCAGTTTACTCAAATCAATGACAAACATTTTTTCTCAGTTGTGGAACTTGAGGGCCACTGGTGAAAGGGACCTGAAAAACTAAAAGAAGTCAAAGAAACAGAATTCTGTTCAAGGCCGAAACAACGAGACAGAAATTTCAAATTAAAGTATATAAATGGCTGCAAACCACCATAATTTAATTGTAATAATAAACAAGAAAAGAAAGATTTGATTAAAAACAAACACTGTATACAATATCTAATATTAATAATAATAATAATATATCTGAATAAGACTAGGCTTGACATATGTGTAATGAGCCCTTTGGGTGAATTGACCGTTTAAATCAACTCTTATGTAACTGAAGTAGTTCTTCAGAAGTAAATCACTCCAGCTTCAGTAGGTGTGATGACAGGGAACAGCCACTAGGTGGTGATAAAGCAACGTCAAGTAGAGAAAGGCAGGCGCGCACACACACACACACATACACACACACACACACACACACAAACACACACACATACACCAACTGAAATGTAATCTAAGATGTTTAATGGATATGTGACGTCCAGCTACATGATGGATCACTGAAACCTTTAATATCTAACAAAACAAACCACATTTTCCATTTTCTCTAATATTTATGTACATTTTTCCTCAGAGGAAACTGGAAAGCATCGTTCAGGTTCCTCATCTAATTTCCCAACGGACACAGAACCAAGGTCACACTTTTTCCTGAGGGTATAACCACCATACGACAATCTGATATCCGAACAGATCACTGTGACTTTACGTGGATAAAAGCAATGTCTTTGAACCTCCTTGTTAACACCGTCTCACACCCACCGACTGATCTGAGGTCAGTGAACCGAGGCTGGAGCCCGGCTTTGATCTGTCTGGGTGTTTTTTCTTTGGTTTTCTCTGAATAGAAACGTCCGATCGCTCCGATCTCACAACAGCCGCACAGGGACGTCCACACGCAGTCCAATCATACATTAGCTTAGCGAGGAGCAGGGAATTTATGCAACTCACTTAACATTCATCTGAGGTGTGCATATATTAAAATAGATTTGTGCGGGAGCATCTTTTAATGAAGCTCTTGGTGTTTGGTGTTACACCTGAATGAGTTTCTCAGACGCTTAAAAAAAACGACTTGGTTTCTTCTTCTCCTGACGTGGAGCCTTTGAATGAATCTGGACAGAGATTCGTCATTATCTGATTTCTGTTCAAACGCATTGATTTCCCTGCTGGGCTGATTGTGTACAGCAGAAACCCAAATTGCAAACAGGAAATTGAAGCTGCTATTTAGAAATGATTAGATAATATATTTTAAAATTGATATTTGAAAAAAATGTGGTTCAAATTCCTTTCAAGATTCACAGCTTAGCATTAAAGGAAATATATTTAGGAGCTAGTGAAAGATAAAGGCTAACTCACTTATTAATCACGTCTCCTCTGTATTCGGACCATAGACTGTAAAGATGGACGACATGACTGCATCTACATGTAAATCCCACCTCCTCCATGTTGATGGATGGGACCTGGAACAAACCAAACAGTTAAAAGTAAACATTCAATAGGTGTGTCTCAATCTCAATGTGCAGACTCTGACTCCAAATGCACAAAATGACGTCTTTCAGCAGATGACTTCATTTAGAAAGCTTCCTGCCTTTGATTTGAGTCAAACATGCATGGAGCCACTTCCTCTTCGTCTGATACAAATGCAAAACCAGTTCAGCATCAACAGGAAAGCAAAACATTTTGTGTGTTTGCTTAACAAACACACGCATATACACACAGCCACAGTGACACCTTGCACACACACACACACACACACACACACACACACACACCAACAAACACAAAGATAGTCTCTGCAGATATAAACATGTGTCGGCCGCTGTGTGTGACCTCGCCGTGACAAGATGAATGACCAAATCAGAAGCGTAATGAAACGCTGCACATTCGCCTGCTGCTGCTTCCCCATGTTCTCACGTGTGTGTGTGTGTATGTGTGTGTGTGTGTGTGTGCGCGCCCAGGACCTCAATCAGAATCACAGGTGACCTGGCGTCTCTCTCAGCCTCCTTGGTTTGACAAAAGAAGATAATTACCAGTGACCGACGACCCCCCACCTCGTAAAATCTACCGAGGAGTGAGAGCGAGTGATGGGGAAGAGGAGTAATGACCTTGAAACTTCCACCGTATCCAGGTCAACTTTAATGGCCTTCTCTTATTTACCTCCGTTAGCCCTTGACCCCTCACGCCATCATGACCTCCTTTAAATCTCCTGCGAAGCTCATGTCTCAACTCACATATAAACACACACAAAATAGTGAAATGCAGTAAAGGCTGTACTGATCCATATATCAAAACACAGAGGTGCCTTTTTCCAGGAAGTCCAGAGAACATAATAACAACATCAGTTAATTTAAAGGTAATAACATGTACACCAATGCTCCATACTACATGTAGTTCCTATTAGTTGATTTGCAGTTTTTGAAGTTTGAGGTTTGTTGAGGTTTCTGAAGATGTTTGAAAATCTTCTTCAGGTGAAACCTCTTCAAAGACCTCAACCGAGTCCATTTGTGTTTGTTTACACCTTCAGCTGTTTCCTCGCCACAGAAATGAGAGCTGCTGTCTGATTGGTCAAACACTTAAAATTATTTAAAATGTCTTCAGCAGATTCCTCTTGTGGTCACCGAAACAAAAATGAGTTTTCAATGAATGAATAAACAGAAGAGAGACCCGATCTGACCCGAGGATAATAAAGTCTGACCCAAACTCATACAGAGCAGCTATATAATTATAATAATGACCCAAATATCCATTTAAGTCACTAAAAATAGTAATTAAAAATCTTATCTTCACCTTCTGCACCAACAATAAAACTTTATGTCACCAGATGAACCTCAGTTCAAATCGTATAGTTGTGTGTAATAGTTTCTGTCACAGGGATTATGATGTAATACCGATGCTCAGTATCGTCCACTATTGGACATTGTGGACCTGAGACAAGTGTTAGTAAAACAAACTGACCCATTTAGACTGAGTGTGACCTGGAACCAGTTCAACTCAGGTCCTGGTTCCGTCAGAGCAGACTGGACCTGTGGAGCCTTGTGATCCCGGTGATTAATTACATGTATGAAGTGGGACATCCTGCAAAAAAACTTCTAACTATGACGACCTGAACCTGATTCAAACCAAGAACTTTATTACTTAAAACTAATGAAACAATACTTAAATGATAAATAAATTCTCTAATAGGACGTTTTGATCAGTGATAAAGACGTTTATTTTCTTTTAGCTCGAAGGATTCGTTAAAATATAAACACCTCAACGAGAAAGTATTTGAAAAGTATTTGAAACCAGAGATAACCATAGTTAGAGTGAGAGGGGGTGGAGACTGACCTGTCAATCACACTGTTTCCACGCCCATTGCTGTGCTTTCTCTTCTATTTGACTCTACACAGGATCTTACTTCAATAAAACAACAACATGCTGAATTGAAGAAGACTTGAACCTAGAGATCGGGACGATAAACTATTTAGGGAAATATTTAATGACATTGTAAATCAACTGAGAAGTAAAACCTTCTTCTTTTGAATTCTATAGAAACTTATTTTTTGCAACCGGTGGAGTTGCCGTCTGCTGGTCTGATATGTTTCTGCCTCTGATTACATTTTTCGGGTAAGACGTTCGAATGATGATCCCCTGTCTGCCGGAGGAGGATCTACTAAAGGGCACCTGGCAGCTCCCCACAGACGCACCCTGAGTCACAGAGATAGAAACCCTGGGAGATTTCACCATGTCACCGAGCACCTGAGGAGCGTGCTGGTGGGGAAATTATGCAAACTTTGAGAAGATGAGCAAATGTGACCTTTTCTCCACATTTCCTCTGTCTCCCTCCTGCGACTTGTGGCCTTTAACCCTCACACAGGTCCTTAAGTTCTCCCTCTGTACCTGCAGGACTTTGCTCGTCTCACGCAGAGAAACAAACACGTCCAAACGAGGTTGTAATGAAGTGCACGTTACAATTCTCTGTCGACACTGATTCAGACGCTCTGATGTGTTAATGTGCTCAGGAGCCTGATCATGTGAACCTTCATTCACATCGGCTGTGGCCAGGTCTCACTGGCTTCTCATCCAAAACTTTAAGTGCATAAAAAGAGACAGGAAGAGAGGAGGCACTTTGGTCATGACCGTGTCAGGGTGTCAGGGTGTCAGGGTGTCAAGGTGTCAGTGGAATATGAAGCAGAACAAAACTGTAAAATCATCTGAGCCTCAGGGTGAAGTTTAGCAATATAACAATCCAAACCCCCCCCCCCCTCCCTCTGCATTACACACACTGCAAGATATGCATGGGTGCATTATATATACAAACACACATACACACACACACACACAGGCAAGCATTCATGTATTTATGCACGCCCACGCATACAATCTTTGTCTCCTGAGAAATGTTATTAATACCTGGCAGACTTTAAAATGTCAGCGAGTCTCAAACAAGGTGCACAAAGACCCAATTTATTTATGGATCTGACACTTGTCTTGTCTTTGTGATCTTGAGCTATTTTTGATTTCAAAGTGTCCTCAGAGGGAGGAGGAGGACGAGGAGGATGATGATGAAGAAGAGGAGGAGGAGGAGGAGAGATGGAGATGGAGATGTGGACATACAGATGGACTGAGGGCTGGGAGAGGTGTGTCGGCCAGAGGCCAACGAGATCAGCCCATGAAGTCCTGAGGATTTGGTGTTTTAACCTCCACATGGGGTAAAAGGTCCCTCAGGGTGATTCTTCATCCTCTGATCAAAGTGTTGTTTCATCGGGTGACAAAAATACCACAAATGTGGGCTAATCACAAATCTGCATTCAGCCCTGATGGCGATTTTCTGATACGTGCTGATGGTATTTATTTACTCTCTCTCTCTCCTCTCGCCGGCCGCCACTCGCTTTCCATCCTCACCGCTCTGTATTCACCTCCACACGCGTTCACACATTAGTCCATTCTCCAGAGCTGTTTACCCATTGAGTGATGATTGCCTGTTTAAACAGCTGACCTCACCAGTTTAAACACACATGCACACACATACACACAGCCACACACACACACACACACACACACACACGTAATTCCATGTCGATAAAATCAGTGTCCACCGAGCTTTAAGATCTGGATCATTTAGAGAAGAATCTGGAATATTGTGTATCTTGATGTGTCGATTGATTTTTCATTAAATAGTTGCCCCCCCCCTTCTGTCCTTACAGAATGGACGAAGACTCCGGGTTCTGTAAGTGAAGCCAATGTGCCTGAAGCCTGTATTCTCTCAATTGACCAGCAGAGGGCAGCTCCACTGGTAGCAGAAAGAAGTCAGTTCCTATTGAGCTCTATGAGAAAAGGACTTTATCGTTCAATAGACGATAGAATACTCTACGTATATAAAGTGTTTTTGTATTTCATGAAACATAAAAAACAGAATGTTGTGTCTCTACCTTCAGAGCCACCGTAAGAAACCCAACAATCGCTCAAATTCAAATTTGCGAGTAACGTTCTGGACAAACTTGATGCAGACGACTCTCCTCATCTCATTCAGGTTTCAAATGATCCTCTGCTGGCCGCTGATACTGTTCAATGTTTGATTTTTGTTCTTCTTATGCAAATAGACCGAAGCTCTGCCTCCGACACAGCTGACACTACAATCCCTGTTCAACCCTCTGGAAAGAATCGGCCGGTCACACAGACTCTGACTTCCAGTGTCTCTGTAATGGAGGCTCTTGAGTTTGTGGAACTGCTGCCTCATCTCTGGCTCCCACTCGACACTCGTCAGGGTGGATCTTTTGGAACGCATTGTTTTTTTTTTTACATTTGCATTCCTCCTTCAGGGCATTTCATTTGTAGGCACAGTCACGTGTGAGCATAAAATTGTTTCTAATTGCGATGCAGATGACACTTCATTGTCTGCCTCTGCAACACAACCACGATTGCAGCTTTATTGTCGCTCCACGGCTTGTTGCCTCGCAGACATTTAGTCTGGCTTTTCTGGAAACTTCCCTCAGCTCCGATATTAAATCACAGATTGTTTATTCATTCACCTTAAAAACCACAATCAACGACAAAGTCCACATCGAATAAAGATTCTTCGCTCCGAGCTCTCGTTTATTAATCAGCCCGAGATGGTTGTTCGGCCTTTTTAGCTGTGGTACATCTTCAGAAAATTAAAGATGATTCACTTCAATAGGTTTTTCTTTGCTTTTATCTGTAATTATAACTCTCTACACTTTACACTATCAAGGCCATTCCTGTGAGGCTTTTATCACAGAAATGGGTCATGTTATATATATCAGTGCTTGTCTTTATGGTTTTAGAGGCAGTAGGATTTATTCGTTAGAATGTGGGCATTTAAACATATTTATTATACAACCTGTCTTTATCTTTTTGTTTTCTTGGTTTATTCTCCTGTTATTATTCTCAGTGATATTTTATCCACAATCCACTCTTCCTGTAAAACACTTCCCACCTCGTCACTGGGCCCATTGATCTCATGCTGGTTCTTTAGCTCCCAGTTGAACTGTAACTCTGACGGGGTGGTTTCAGCCACTGAAGATTACTGATACGAGAATAGAGCGCAGCCGTTGAGAGTGTTGGCTCTGCCCTCATCACCTCCTGCAGCCGATGAGCCCCCACACAGAAAGATTGGGGAGTGATGATAGCAGACATCTCCCCCCCCGAAGAGCAAACAGGTTGACTCTGGTGGTGTGTGGGGGGGGGGGGGGGGTTCTGATTAAATGCTAAGTAGACGGTAGAGATACTCGCCGAGAGGAAGCAGCAGCTCGGGGTCGAATGAAAACAGGACATTTTAGAGAATGTCCACCTGAGGAAAGCCACAGCATCAGTTCACTGCCTCAAACGACCTTTATCTGTATTTTACTTGTGTTTGTGAGATACACATTTTTTTATTTATCGCTTAGTTTGGAGAATTATTTGTCATTTTGGAGTAAAAGAAGTCATTTCAATACCGAGGTTTTGATGTCATGGTGTCAAGTTCCATCAGTACCACTCTCTTGTCTCTATATTTTATTGGAAGCTCACAGAAGCAGCTGGCTAGCTTAGCTAAGCATTCATGGACTTAGCATAGCATACACCTCTAAGCTGGAGGTGCAGGTGGGCAGTTGTTATTACTTTTGGACAAGGGACAGGCTAAGCTGACCAGATGCTGATCATATTTCCCAAATTATGTGTGAATATGGAGGATGTTTCCTCTTTCCTTCCCATTCTTCACCCTGAACGCCTGTTCTATGTAACTCTGGTGAGTGGGTTTGATCTCCTGTGATAAGAACTGATTGATTGTCACAGCTTGAACAGAATCAGATGTGGGTCAATATGTAGATTGAACTAGAAATACATCCTTTGAGTATATGTCATGGAGAGTGGAGGTTTTTCATAGTTTTTTCATGGAGCCACTCTCAAAAACAATTTGTACAACTGGGCCCTAAAAATAATCCGACCTCTGGCTCAATAGCAGATTTGTCAGAGGACGATTCCCCGGACGTGTCAGGACCTCGAGGAACGCCGTCTCGCCCGAGCTTCTGGAGTGACCACATCGTGAAGAGCTGTCCGTGGTGCTGAACCCTTCACCAGGTGTTTTACACATGAAGAGGATTATTTCAATTTTTGGTTCACTTTCCTCTAATGAACCTCTTGTACAAAATGTTTAACACGTCCTCCACACATGCTGATGACATGTTTGCTGTCGTCCTGATCAACAGAAGGACTTAAAATGCTTGTGCCTTTTGAACTCTAATGCAAAAAGCTTTGGTTAAGCTTTAGTTAGGTCAAAGTCCCACGTTAGAGGTTATGTTTACTCTTATTTGGCAAAAAAATGTATATAAAACCTTAAATTCCTACGGCCACTCAAGTTCTTTGTCACTTTCTGGTCATTTTCTGTACCTGTTTTAAAACTGTAAAAAGTTTCCTGGGTCCAATATCAACACTGCACTTCGTGGGTCTTTAACAAAACACATAACAAGTGAGAAGCTGATAAGATAAGATGACGTTTCTCAAAATATGTGAGTCAGAGACAGACGGATATATCTGGAATTATTGATTCAAGGTTCAAACTTTTTTGTTTTTTTTAGGAGGACAGTCATTAAAGAATGGTGACGTCTTCCAATAGTTTCTTTTGTCCAATCAATCTTCCAAAACCCTGAAAATATTAAAGTTAGAATGACACAGAACAGAAGAATACATTAAATCCTTTAAACGTTTCCCACTTTTGCTCGAAAATCACTTTTCTTGATGATTCAAGTTCCGTCGATAAACTATTTGTTTAGTTGACAAATTGCTTCATATCCACACATGACAGAAAATGTGTTGTGTTGTGGGGGCTGCAGATGGTACAGACGGGAGCTGGATTTGTTGGGAGCCAATACTCTATTGGTTCTCAACAAATCCACATCTCGCAAGAAGCATATAACATAAATCCTTCTTGACAACACATAAAATTGTGGAATTAATTATTTGCTTGTCGGCCAGCTTTCCCCAGTAAACATCATTTTGTTACTTGCTGCATCAATCTGAGTTAATCTGTGGAAGTGATCGTGCTGCCGGCAGCCGGACACATGTTCTCCCCTGGCTGGTTCTCACACTGTCCAGCTGCTGAGGGCGAGCGAGCCTCGATCCTTCGACACATCTGTCCGCCATCGTCTCTCTCACTGTACCTATCCACACACGTCCCATACGGATATAGACGCCGCATCACGTCACACATCTCGCATCTCAAACACTCTATTTTAACACTCGTCAGTATTTATAGTGCCGTGTTAAAAGGCCTGTCACCTGACCAGGCTGCCTGCCGAGGAACAGAGAAGAAAGCAGCTTTTATTAGGAGTGATGGTAACCTGCGGAAGACAGAACTCTTTAGAGCCGCGACGCGCCTGTCCGACAGAGTGAGGGAGAAGAGGGGAGGAGAGCAAACAGAAGTCGTTTGTTCTTCCTCCGTGAAAATCACTGTCATCACGAGCCTGACATGAAAAGACGAGAGAGGGAAGAGTGAGAGAAATCCGATAGTTCTCTCTCTTTCTCTCTCTCTCTCTCTCCTTCTCTCTCTCTCTCTTTCACACTCAGCATCCCCCCCCCCGCCCGACACACAACTTTCACATGTCAACACCAGTCCAAATTACCCTAAAAACCCCAGTTTGCGTTTTCACTTTGCAGAATGAAAGGAATGAGAATTATAATCTTTCGTCTCCTGCTGATAAGATTCCTAGAATGCCTTTGTCAATGAACGTATGCAACACACATCACGCAACACAACACACACACATTAGTATGGATGCAGCTGTTCCAGGTTCATTGTTGTGTTTGCTTTTTTATCTGGAGGTTAATGTGGTGATTGTTGGCTCGTTGATTTTACGGGCTGCAAACAATCATTAGTTTATTTATAGATTCATCTGTCACTTATGAATAAAACCTCTGAAGTACTAAGATCACACTTAGTTACTGAGAGGAAATGCACGTAGAGCAATGACACTCCTTCTGTTGATCAGGACGACAGCAAACATGTCATCAGCATGTGTGGAGGACGTGTTAAACATTTTGTACAAATCATAAACACTGCCTCCTCCATGTTAGTGGATGGGCCGTGGACAAAATTAAAAAGTACATTTTCAATGAGCTCACTGAGCGGAAAAACTTTATTGTCACAGACTTCACGTTTCTACTTCACCAATACAGAGATGTGAAGAAAAAAGACACAACTGGATTTCCTGGTGCATTCTGGGAGGATAAGGTGCCACAAAAAACGCACACACAAGGTCAGTTTGTACGTTACAAGCAAGCGGGCCGGGAGTAAATCGGCTCAGACAAACATTCTGCACTGGAAATGATTTAGCACTTTCTCTTGCCTTGTAAATATCTTCTTTCAGATTCAAGCTGTTTTCAGTGTCGTTCTCTGCAGAGAAAGAGAGAGAGAGAAACCAACACGCTGCCTCGTTAATGGACCCGTAGTTAAAGCACCAGCAGAAGTTCGCTGTGATGTTTGGTTTGTCTGTTTATGGGCCACTGGCTGCAGAGTTCTCTGTCAATGCTCCAAGGTAAACGTGACGTCTGTTGACTCATTGGCTTTGTGAAAATGTATTCTCACTGATAAACAATGGTCAGAGCCTCAGGGGAGGGGAGGGGGGGGGGGCGATGCTATTAATGGGATTCATTTTGAACCTGTTGATAGTGAAGTGAAGGGAAAGGAGGCAGAGATTGGGGATGAAACAGCAGAGCAATATATTGAGGTGATTTGGGGAAAAGAAGGCAGGATACGTGACAGGATGAAGGTGAATAATAAAGAGAAAACAGGAGCAAAAGTGGGCTGGGGGAGGAGGAGGAGGAGGAGGACTAGGACGTGGAGGAGGAGGGGTTGTGCTGAAGTGAGCGAGGGAGAGGAGAGGAAGGGAGGCAGACTAAATCCTCACACCATTATTATCAGGACTCACATGCAGCCCCTCCTGTGATGGAGTGAGAGCAGATAGAGGGCGATAAAGAAAAGATGGAGTTAAAAAGGAAATGGAAAGCAGGATTACTAGTGTGACAGCGCTGGCAGATGAGCGGCGGAGCGGTGTTGAGGGAGGGAGAGAAACTCCGGTGGAGAGAGGCAAAAAAACAAATCAGTGCAACAGGATGAGGACCTGCTAGTGCACAGCCCGACCCCGCAGACCTGCCATCTGTCCCGCCGTTCTCTCCGTTCTCCCAGCGCTCCCACCATCAACCAACATCTGGACCAGCTCGCATCCATATGGGGAAGAGGGCGAGGGGGAGCTAACAGAAAAACCCAAATATCATCCTCCCCTCATCCTTTTTCTATCACACAGGACCTGGAAGGTGCAGCATCTCTTTTGGGGGGGAGGAGGGGGGTCCCTCGCTGCGGAGTACCACCAACACCACCACCACCACCACCACCACCACCGCCACAGGGGCTGATAACTGGATTGGAGAGAGGGAAAACTTTTGCTCCAGAGATGCAGAGGCTGGCACAGGACCCTTCTTCATCTGTGCGTGAGATTCCCTAACTTCCCATGGATCTGTCGTTTGTGTTGCCCCCGTGCAGGGAGAGGGAAAAGGAGACGGAGGAGGCGGAGAGGGGGAGAAGGGGGGAAGTGGCGGGGAAGCGTCGCCGCCACCGCTGAAGTGTTACCGGCTGTTTGTGCTCCTCTGCTGAAGAGGCACTGTATCATTCTTCCTCCCCCTCTTTTTTTTCCGCTCTCTTCTCCTCATCCGACCAGCAGGGAGCCTGAAGGATACAGACAGAGAGCTAAACACAGTGGGTCTATGCACATATGCACACACACACACACACACACACACACACAGACACACACTTACACATTTTGGCTGGCTGCTCATCTAGGGGCTCCGACACCTCTCTTCTTCTGTCACCCTGTCTCTTCCCTCACTTTCCTCTCCTCCCCTCATTTTGATGTCCTGTCTTCACCTTCATGACCACTTGTAAATGCTTCCTCAGTGACTCACACACACACACACACACACACACACACACACACACACACACACAGAAAAAGAAACCGAGACGTGAGATGAGGGTGAAGAAAGTGAGGAGTTGGAAAGAGAGAATTTTTGTGCGTACGTCAAAAGCTTCTACACAGACACAGTCACAGTCACACACACTCTCACATACACTCACACACACACACAGTCACTGATAACTCACACACGCTCCCTCTCACACCAAGCCTTGGTCTACATGCGTACTCCTACAGGTGCTGAGAGCAGAGAGAGGCAGGTGAAAACCAGGCGAAAAGGAAAGAAACAGAAATAAAGAGAGAGAGAGAGAGAGAGAGACATTTGAGGAGAAGAAGTCGGAGGACGATGGAGCAGCAGGAGTTCAAGTTGGATGACAGCAGAGAGCACAGGTACGTCTGCCACACACACACACATGTACACACACACACACACACACACACACACACACACACACACACACACACACACACACACACACACTCACATACACTCCCTCACACTCTTATCCTGTCACTTCACCCTGATCCACTGCAGGAATCCATAGGTTCTGTGTAAGTGGCGGGGACGGATGTGCAGCAGCAGATCACCACAGAGCTGATAGACGGGGGGGGGAGCTCAGGGGGAACGTGAGTGTAGACACAGTGTAAGTGCACTGATTCCTTCAGGTTTCACAAGTGAAGAGTTTCCTCAGGAGAACGCTCCCATCAGCTGCTGCTGACAGAAACAGAGCGGCCGATTGTGATTACACCAGGAACCTCTAGAAGAGCATTTTATCTCCTTGAGCTTTGGTGGTTAGCTGCGATTGTGTGTGTGCGCGTTTGTGTGCGTGTGTGTGTGTGTGTGTGTACGTACCTGCGTGCTCACTCAATATGACTCATTTACTTATTGATTGGATGTTATAGTTGCATCAGTTACCTGGTGATGCTCTTTGATTCGTCCCATTAGCTGCAACAAGCAGCTCTCGTTTTTATTCATTACTGACCGGAGCTTTCTCTTCTGGTTCCCACGGATCATTTTTCAACACCAGTCGTAAACCACAGCTTCTGTTAGCTGCACGGTAACAGAGACCAGTGGTAGATGTATATACCTCCTCGCTTGCCTGAAAGTACTCCGCTGAAAAATGATCATGTTCAAACACCTTTTGCCACAATTTCTGGTGGTTTCCACCTAGATTTGTCATTCCTACATGGGGACATCAAGATGGTTAAAGGATAATATATTAAAAAAAAGATATTTAACGCTTTAAATTCAACATATTGTTATCTCCAATTCTTGCTCTGATTTGGTCTCCACCTTGAATCTGGCTCTTTAGCAGGAGAAATGACTCAAGGGACAATACCAAAATTAAACTAAAATATACCTGTGATATTTTACCCCCTCAATCTTCTGAGAATATTATCTTGTTGCATTATAATGTTTCACAATGTCTTTAAGCAGCATAGTTCAAAGTCTCATTGGTTTCGGGGTAGATAAATGTCTCCCAAGACAATTTACTAGAAAAATACATATTCATACACATTTTCTGACTTTTTTCCGCATTTTTGCTTTTTGCTTCTGAAATATTGGACAGTATGAAAACTGCTCTTGTTTATCAGGTTGCAAGTTATTATTTTGACATGGGTCTGTTTTTTTTAATTTAAATTTGATTTCTTTAGGCATCTGAAATCCTGAAGCTACAAACTGTTGTGGTTTCCAACATAGGGCTAGGGGTCTGATTACAGGGTCACACGATGAGAGGACTTAAGGACGTTAAAATACAGAAATTGTTTTCCTAACGTTTTTACTCTTAACTGATGGAAAATAACACAACTCATGTCCACATTGCAGATATGAATTTATTGTGTTAAAATTTGCAAACCAATTACATACATAACCAGGAAATGTTTAAAAAATAAATTTTGTATGTTTTCAGTAGCGGTAGCTGGAGATTGGTTGCCGCCGAGATTTGCTTTACATTTTGAGTGGCAGGGGGCCAAGCCAGCGTAGAAATACCCCCTCCCCCCCTCCTCCTCCTCCTCCACGTCAGTGTCACTCATACGTCGGGGGCCACAACGATTTCCTATAAAGCTGTCAAATCTTTATGTGCGAGAGCAGGAACCCACAGAGGGATGAGGTTACGATGTTACCAGTTAAAACCTCTAATTATGATAAATTCCTGAGACGGGCGTTATGTGAAACGTTTCGTAAGAAGCTCGGGGGGGGGGGGGGGGTTGAGTGCGACACGCTCATTTATTCATATTGTGATTTTAATTTGTATGTGGATGGTTTATTAGCCGGGATGATACATGAGCGTGGCGTGGTGAGAGAGCTGCCTGTGACACTCGCTCGCACATCAGCCTCCGCAAGTCATCCACGAGGAGCAGGAGGAATGGAGGGATGAGAAGAGGAGTGGAAGGGTGGAGCGGTGAAGGTGCTTGACGTTGACAGAGCGCCGGCGCCTCGTGAACGGTCTGTGGTGCGTTTACTGTCGTACACATAACTGATAGTGTAACTGATTTAATGATGACTCCAGTGACGGGAGAGCTTCATTCCCTCGGGTCTCATGAACCCAAAGTATGAACAGAGACAGGGCCTTTCTTACACAATATTAATTGAAGTGTGTCGTGTCCAAATGTTTAACATGGAGCAGCCTGCGGTGGCATCTAAGGGAGCTCCACCATAGACTTGACATATGAGCTTCCCAAAAGCCAAAGTGTAGTTATTTCCTGGTGGTTGGCTGCAGTATAACCCCTGCTTCCTCCATGTTAGCAGATGGGACCTGAAACAAACTGAAAGGTCAAAGTACAAGTTAAATATTTTTTAGTGTATGTGTCAGCGGGACCTTGCAACCGAGGCTCAATCCCTCGGTTGCTACCATGCAGATTGATTTCAACGTTTATGGCTTCATTTCTCGACAGTGGGAGGATGTAGAGACGTATTGTCCATGTTTCTATACAGTTTCCATCAACTCGGAAGATCTCTGGCTCTAGTTGCTAAATGCTCCACTATCTCCACCGATACTTTGTCATTCGGTGCAGAGCAGGTAGCAACAAGTGGGATCTTCAAAGTTTTTTCTCTTGCAAACAATTCACATTAGACCACAGAGAGTGAAGCACAAGAATGAGGCCAAAGATGGTAAATTGCTCCCATGAGCTGAGGGGAGCAGCACAGTGGGTGAATCATGAGTGTGTTTGTCACCATGAGCGACTTCTTTCACTTGCACATGCATCGTTTGATCCACTTCGGCTTGTCTACATTACTGCAGATATGTTTTTGACCTGATATTTTACTCTCCTTGTAATTAGACCGAGCAGCGGTGGCCAAACGTAGAGAAACCGGGACTTAGCCGCAATTGTTGTTGTTTCTGACACATGCTCATTTGACAGGGCAACACAAATGTACAAAGAAATGGGAGTTTAAAAAAATGCTGCTCCGTGGAATTTGTATAATATAAAAGTTATCTGCTATAATAGAATTCAGGTGATACAAACCATATTTAATCCAATATGGCAGATAATTTCCTCCTCAGTGCTGCCCCTGGTGGTAGTAAGTTGTGACACAAATCTTTGAAGTGGTAATATACAGTGAAATACTTGCTGAATTTCCAGTATCAACCTAAATATGACTAGAAATAAATCATAGTTGCTGGATACATTTTCACACAGGGATCTTTTTGTTGGGGACTTCTCAGGTTCGCATAAGTGAGGCTCTGGAGAATCCTGATGTTTCCTGCAACTGTCAGAGCGCAGCGCCGGCAGTATGTTGATGAGCGTGAGGCTGTCTACTGTATTAATACTACCCCACTAATTCAACACCCCTAATTAATGCAATCAAATCACTCTTTCAAAGGTACCGGGGAATAAAAAAAAAAGAACAAGGTTGAAGTCAGACATGTTGATAATTCTGCAGTGATGATGCTCATCCCATCAACTAGATCCTCTCCGCTCATTTCCTCTCCGCCCCCTGGGGACTCGGCATAGGGACTCCATCATATCCCCGCTAAGTAGTTAAATGACTGTGAGTCCCAGGAGCTTCAGTATGTGGTGCTTTAACAGAACAGACCTCGGCATCGGCTGAAAACGTGGTGCGACACGTGGTCCGACAGATTAACGTACGCGAGGGGAGACAGAGTTGACGTTGAGATTTTCTGGAATTAGTAGAACAACATTATCGTACAAATTTTCCCTTTATCTTAGGGAACTGAAAGGATTAAGATGATTATGGTCAAATACGACTTTCAAACAATGCATCCAATTCAATTCCATCTCTCTATCAAGGCCTGTTCTACTCTTCTACATGAGCAGGAGGAAAATATACTTTTGAATAACGTTTTGTTTGTTTCATTGCCCGACACTAAGAGGATAATAAATGTTCTGTATCAGTTGAAAAACAATAATAAAAAAAGATTATATATTTGTGTTGGGCTTCTCCTGAGTAGGGGGAGATGAAAGTTGTCGTCATGTTTCTCAGAGTAATCACGTTGTTCATTTCTACCCTCGCTCCGGCTTGTTTTCCAAAACGTGTGTCACTGCAGTTACGAGTTCTTTTGAATAGTACACTGCTGTGTGTGTCTGTGTGTGTGTGTGTGTCTGAGTGTGTGTGTGTAGTCATGTCGCTGACGCAGGTTCAACCCTACCTGAGTCACAGGGAGTTTATCTTCCATGGCAGAGCTGTACTTCATCTGGAAATCTCCATAATAATGTAAAACCTGCTCATGCACGGCCGTACTCAGTCTGCACATATATTAATATTATTTTACCATTTAAATGCACAAACATAACAGGTGGGATTATGCAATATTTGACATCAGAATTTTTTTTTCCATATTCATCTCCATAGCTGCTCAATTCATCTAAAATATTTGTCTTTATTGAATTTACTTGTGCGATTCAGTTAAAAACAAGATACTGATCAGATTCCTGTTGTGTGTTTATGTGTGTGATTGAAATTCAGAGGCAACACATTGCGGTCGGTCCCTGGTGGTCACAGCCTCTACTTGGTGTAATCACACTCTGTTCTGCTGCTGCCAATCTGGAGCAGATACACTTACACTCCTTTAATTTACTAACTACCACACACACACACACACACACACACACACACACACACACACACACACACTCACACTGCTAATCTGAGGCACCATTATGCTGCTTTTTTTTCCAGAGATTACGATGTTAAATGAACATTTGACCCGCTCTCCAGTCATGTGATCCACCCAGTCAGCGCTGCCTGTTCCTCTCTCTCTCTCTCTCTCTCTCTCTCTCTCTCTCTCTCTCTCTCTCTCTCTCTCTCTCTCTCTCTCTCGCTGTTTGACCTTCGTCTCCACATTTAACTCAACTCAACTCAAAGCTGCTATTAGTAGATTTGAGTTGCTACAGGCTGGCGAATTGTTACCGAATCGTATAGGGATTTCTGAGATCTCCACATTTTTTACGATTATGATGCTTATGCAGAGTTGTGCCAGGTCTGTGCGTTTTCTGCCAAAAGTTGCTTTCAGTTTAATGATTCACTGGATACAGATAAAGTCTCAATGATTCAAAACCAACAATCACAGGATTATTAGAAATATGTCTGATTCTGATGAAGTCTCTCAAATCTGCTCAAACTCCCCAGAGGATCTGTATAGAAACCAAATGGTCAGATGAAGTATTTTTGCCTTTTATTCTCAAATATTTTCTTGATTTAAGTATAAACTGGAGCTAAAATAACCAAATAAATTTAATTAAAATGTCACTATATGCAGACGACACTGCCTGATACATTTCTAAAACAAGGAAAACATGCAAAATATCTAATCTAAGAAAACTTTAAGTATCATCCACCTGCCCACAGAACATAACCCACTAGATCTATGATGAAATCCTTCAAAAAGCCTGTTCCACCTCCATATTCCTGCCGTGACCCTGTATTGATCGGGGCCTGTATCTAATAACGGGGATGGATTGTCTCTAAAAGGTTCAAACTGTATATTTATTTCTTTGGGCACCTAAAGCCTGGGAGCTTCAAACCTTATTAAAGAGAATGATTGATATGCCAGGAGCATGAACCGTGAGGGAGTTGGGGGGGCGGGGGGGACACGTGTTGCTTGAATCAAAGGAGGGAGGATCTGTTAATTAACACGGAGTCTCTGATGGCCGCGGATGAGACAGACACTCTATAGAAAACTATAACAAAAAGCATGAGTGTGTGGAGATCTCCTACTTGCTGTAAGAAAAGGCCGCCTGCCTTTATCAAAGGTTCAAAGGTATTGATTCGCTGAAGAAAGATCTTCAAACAGCAAACGTATGATTGAAGTGGCTCCAGCAGATGTAGCCCAGAGATAAATGTATGTGTAGAGCGAAGAGGACACGTTACGGCTCAACAAGATGTTAATGCCCAAAAGCTGAATATCAGGGATATTTGGAAAATACATGTGAATATTAAGGTGTCGGTTTCAACTCATTGTTAGTACTCGCAAACGTTTTAATTTAACAGAGTTATAGATACAATCTGGAGAATTGTCTTATCGACCCCACACTTGTCTTGTGTGTTGTTCAGGGTCCAAACAAGAGCAGTGTTGAATTTTGTACTTTTTTGGAAATGTAATGGTTTCAATTTTAATAAACTTTGGATAAATAGACGACCAGTGCTCTGTAGCAGCTGCGGCCCGGACTCATCGATGTAAATCACGTTGTTGATAATGACAACAGCAAAACAACCGGTTCTCCACTCATGGCTCCTGTGTGCCGAGTCAAGCTTCTATGAACTCTGAACAAACCGGTGAGCAGCTCTTTGTCCTGTGGAGTCCAGCAGCAGGTCTTCACTTCGACTCATTTACTCCACAGGGCCACTTTGACAGTTTCAGAAGGAAAAGCTGGAACCAGGTCAAACAGCTCATGTTTGAAAAGTTTATTTTACTGAAGTAAGGTAATGTAATCCTGGTGAGGACAGTCGAGGACCTGTGGGGAGATGGCATGGCATCATGCTTACTCTGCGTCTGTGTGCGTGTGTGTGTGTGTGTGTGTGGTGTGTGTGTGTGTGTGTGTGTGTGTGTGTGCGCTGAATTAAAGATATGTGGAGATGGAGAGGTGATTACAGTCATGACACTGGGGGATGGATTACAGAGGATTACATGCACGGACACTTACACACTTACACACTTACACACTTACACACATACACACACACACACACACACACACACACCCACACACAGTTTTACTCATGACACAGGAGTCTAAACGCGGAGCTAATACTGAAGTAGAAAAAAGTCAGAGAGCAATCGACAATCGATGGATTATGTTCAAAACATCATAAAAAGTAAAGCAACACATTTGTGTGACTGTCGTTCTTTCCCTTCTCTCTCTGCCCCCTTCCTTTCCAGGCAGTAGGCTGGCAACATGGCCATACCTCCTCCCTCTCCTTGGTCTCCACTCTTCCTCCTCCTCGTCTTCCTCCTGCTCCTCATCTCCTCCCCGCTCCCCCTGCAGGCCCGGCCTCTCCTCCTCCAATCGTCCATCAACGTGGCGGTGGTCTTCAGCGGCTCCAGCTACCAGAATGAGGTCAGGGGTCGTCTCAGCGGGGAGAACTTCGTGGACCTGCCCGTGGTGGTCAGCCCCGTGACGGTGCTGGTCAACGACACCAACCCCCGCGACCTGCTGACGCGCCTGTGTGACACCATGACCACAGAGAAGCTGCACGGCGTGGTGTTCGAGGACGACGTGGGCTCCGGGACCGGAGTTCAGGTACGAAGCTCCTCGGCAGAGTCTCGGTGTTCAGTCGCTCACATCCTGGTTTCCTAAAGCTGCACGAGGAAACAGCTGTCCCATCCTGTCGGCTCACATCACAACACAGAGCTGCAAAACTAAAGAACCAATTGAGATGCCAGGCATGAACTACCTTTGCTCAAATTAAATGTTGTTGCCATGTTTTTTGTGAGGGAGAACATCTGAAACATTATGCAGATAGTTAATCAATCCAGGGGAAGGAGCCCTTAGTTTAAAGTAAAGAGTATTTTATTTGAAATGGGAAGTCCAATTTCCAAATGTACAATATATTTAGCACTTTACTCTTCTCACTTCACTGGAGAAAAGCTTTTTTATTATATCTTACATGATGGCGTTGACACCAGAATATTAAAAAATCACTCCACAGGAAACTTGTTAGGACTTTTCCTTCATGTGCTCTTCAAAGCTGGAATTGAAAGTGGATCAATTCTTATTTTACGATACGATCCAAAGCCTCACTGAGCTGGAGCAACATTCTCAACTTTCTCTCTGGAAAAACATGAACCCCGTCTGTTTTGTCTTCAGGTGGCAGAAGTGGCCCAGATCCTGGACTTCCTCTCCACTCAGACAGCTCTGCCAATCGTGGGCATCAGCGGTGGCTCGGCAGTGGTCATACCATACAAGGTAATGTCGAAATAATGAGCCTGTCTCTTCAGCTCCGGCCTGTCCCCGGCATGGAGACTGGATTTCTCTGCTTTCACTTGCTATGCCACAGAAACCGCATTTCACCCGGAGGTATTGATGTAACATTAGAAACATAGAGTATAATGTGCAATTAAAGAAGAAAGGACAAAGAGATTGTGGGAATGAATTGAACAACAGCCTCTAGTGGAGCCTGTCGCTGCAGCGCTGGCTCCTCTCAGCCTCCTGTCTTCGTCAGAACTCTTCCACACCGGCGTCATTCAGCTTAAAACAACTTAAGTAGGTCAGAGCAGTGAAACCTACTTTGGCGAGCAACTCCCTGCATGCAAATATTGGGATATGAGCAATACAGATGGGTGAATTGTCAGTGATGACTGCAGCCATCGACCCTCATCAGCTCCTCTAATCCCTGGCTGAGAAAAGTCGGTGAGCTGTGGGAAAGGGAAACTTTGCGAAGGGGAGACGAGTGCTGAGGGCGAATCTGCGCCTCGATCAATCATCCCTGAGCAATTGAGGAGCAGCGGGTTTTTCCTGCTATGATTTAGCAAGTATCTGGCTGATGAATGGATACGGAGAAGCAGTGAGAGCTGTGTAGTTAGACAGTAAAGAAGAGATTAATGGCGCCAGGCTGGATTCTTAATCTACGCCTTTTCTCCACTCATGAGCAGCGTAATGGCTTCCTCTCGCTCCTCCTGTTCTTCTGCTCGTCTTCCCCTTCCCTTCTTTAACTGTTTCGCTATCATCAACACCTTGTATTTATAGAAGTGACTCTCACACGTAGAAACACACATGCAAATGAGCCTCCTCACGCACGAGATCACACCCCCAAACGGGTGAATCCTGGGATCGGTGCAGAATCACAACCTGAGATTCAAAGTGTAGTAATGAAAGTGCAGGATTTCTGCCCCGAGCCCCAGGCAACATTTTGTTAACCCCTCCCCGAGTTGCGTTTATCAGATTCACATTAATCAAAAGTATTTGGAGGCGTCATGTCGTACGTCGGACGGGTGTTAAACAGAGGGAGTTGTCAGGAGAGAAGTTGATTTGCTGTATTTTGATGGCGGAGCGGGAAACACATAGTGAGTGAGTGAGTGAGTAAGAGGCGGAGAGAGGAGTGAAATGACAGCTGCCTGAAGGATGAGTTTCAGAGTCTCACAGATGCAGCTCCCTTTCCCTCTTCATTCTTGTTTCCTCGCTTTCTCCCCCACTTCATTCTACTTCCCACCTCGTCTCCTATCTCCTGTTGCTCTCCATATTTCCTTTAAGGCCCTTCAAACCCTCCAATTTTATTACCATATATCCCTCCTGAACAAATTTAAATCCAGGTTTTGGGCTCTTTTGTGCACTGAATCCATTAAGAGACAGCGCTGTGCTCCTCCCTGCTCTCTCAGAGCTCCAGGACCCTATTAAACAGTTAATTAGACCCTTCAGGAGACTGAAACCCCCCATAGCCCTTCATCATTCACCCCCAAATCAAAACCACTCGCTCTTCTCCTCCTTCTATTTTTCTGTTTAGCTGCCTTCCTTTTGTATTCTCCATCTTTCTCCTATCGTAGCTGCTTCACCTTAAATTGAGTGGAGCTCGTATCCCAGATGTGCTGTTCGTCCCCCGGGCAAAAGTATCTACGAGCCAAAGTACTCCAAAGTATTTGGGGCAAAGTTTGTCACTCGTCTACAATCTCTATTATGTCATTTTTTGAAGCCGATCACGGCCGGCTCAGTCTGGCTTATTTAACCTCTCCGCTTGACGGAGGCAGAGGAAAACAAACGCACAGATGGGACGTTGTCTGTTGTGCCGAGCGACCGCTTGCCTGGCGAGCTCAGAGGGCTGAGTGACAGTTCTCTATATAGCTCAAAGACTTATGCTCTCTCCTCTGAGGTGCGCCTGTCGAAGGCCTCGTTCAGCCCTCCTCCTCCTCGCTCCCATTCTCTCTTACACGCTCCTTTGTTGCCAGCACGGGGAGAAAGAAGCTCGTCGGAGGTGTTTGGCACAATGGGACAGGTGGATTGGACGGAGAAAGACATATGTCTGAGTGCGCGAGTCTCTTAGGGGATAAAAGAGCTCAATAGTGCTTGATTATCAATAGCCTGATGATGATGAATGTCTTTGATGGTGGGTTTAAAAAGAAGCAGCAGCCGTCCGGGGCCACCTATTTATGGCTCCTGTCTCAGTGATCTCTCTATGGCAAACAACAAGGAAAGGAGTGAATGAGACGAGGATGAAAAGACGGAAGGGAGGAGAGGAAGTGTGTCTTTTGTCAGGCGGCGCACACATCAAGCGAAAGGAAATGAGAAAGCGTGAGGAACGGCTGAGAAGAAGCATGAAGAGCGTTCAATAGGGCCAGTGAGCGAAAAGAGAGGAAAAACAACGCAACATATTTCACACAGAAGCTGGAAATTAGAGATTGAGTGTGTTTTCTCTTTATGTATATGTGTGTGTGTGTTTGTATGTATGTGTGTGTGTGTGTGTCGGTTGTCTGGTGAGTCACTGCAGTGTGCTGGGTGATCATTAGAGGGGGCTGCATCCAGATGTCGCGTCTTGGGAGTTGTACAGTCGGAGTGAACAGGAGACGAGTTAAAGGGATAGTTCCCAGAAAAAAAAAAAAAAAAAAAAAACATTATTAAGGGTTTGAGTGACTTTCGAGGTCTCAGGGGTAAACAGCGTAAATATCAATTCTTCAAACATAGATGTGTGAATGAAGATGTTTCGAGTCAAATTTGAAATCCCCTGAAACTCAATATGTGTTTTCTGGACTCAAACACATATTTCCGGGTGTACTATCCCTTTAAGAAAGGGAGGATACTGGTAAACGAGGCTGTGTTGAGGGGGGAGAACGGGTGACGACCACAATCTCTAAAGTGTAACGTCAACTTTTGGTTGAATTGTCTCCCCCTGGAAATTCAAAAAAAGTTGATTAAAGATTAATGTCTCATCCAAGAAGTACACACTTTTTTAACGGCACACTTTTTTAAGTGTGCCGTGTCTTTAATGACCATATCTGATAAATGATGTTCAAGTTATGATGAACAATGATTGTGATAGTGATTGACTTCAGTCTCCTGGAAATCATGTGTCTCTAAATTCTGTTCACGTAAAAACTACATGGTGAAAAAGACTGAAATATGATCCACATGCTGGAACGTCTCATTGTGAAACAACCTGCTGCTGTAACAGCCTCCACTCGGTGAAACGGTTCAAACTCGATTTCTCCCTGAAGCCAAACAAGTATTTTTGTTGCCCAAACAACAGCGGCTGAAAACCGGAGACGGTCGAATGTCTCTGCCCGGGAGGCCAACTTGTCCCCGACAGCAGAATGGAGGTTTCACCAGATTTCATAATGTGGCTGCAGGCATCTACCTCCCGTTCAGCCTCAAACGTGTAACAGTGGAGTCAGACGTCAGTGTTTCACTTCATCCACACTAAACTCAGAAACCTATAAATATATATCCTTGTAATGTCAACACATCCAATGAAAGGACCTTAAATACCTGTGTATTTACTGAATATAAAGATGGACGACATAACAGCTCCAAGGAAGTGAAGCCAAATCATCTGGATCGCCCCCTGGTGGCTCGCTCCATTGAAACTGGCACCAGTGACTTTATGATCCTGAGAAAAACCCCCACACACCCAAAACAAAGATTATCACTCTGCTTCAAAAACGTTGGAAAAAGATAATTTTGCATTTGTGAATCTAGTATTCACTGACTCCTTGTTAAATAATAAACGTGTCATAAAAACGATTGGGCTGCTGAGTAACGTTTAGGGAGAGAACAGATGAATTAACAATACGTGATAACTCGCATCTGTTTTCACGAAGCATTATTAAATGTCCCCGTTGAACAGAGTGAGTGTTTATCACCCGTCAACCAGATTTAGCTCATTACGGTTCTGAGCATCAAATAACGAGCGGTTGTGGTCGTAGCCGGTGATAAAGTCTGGAACAAACGGGGCTGACAGCTTTTACGTGTTTGCCAGTAAACAAGAGCTAAAGCTTTTTAAGAGAGGACCTGATGGATTTCTGAGGAGAAGCTCGAGAATTCTGAACATGAAACATCGATTATTACGATTTGAAGCCGTCCTTGGATCCGGGATGTCGGACCGAACGTCTCTCATCAGAGTTTCTTCTTTCTGGTTTTGTCTCCGTGCTCGGACTGACCTGCTTTCTCCGGTTATCCTTCCGTACTCCCGGCTCCAACCCCCCCCCCCCCCCCCCCTCTGTCTCTCTCTTGGCCTCATGGTCCAGAAACCAGAAGCTCCAGAAGCAGGACACGAGGAGCCCAGAGCCGCCGCGCTGTATTCCCACCTGAAACTGGTTTTTATCGCTGGGAATGAAATTACGTTCGAGGCCAGGCAGCCTTCCGAGTTTCACAGCATGGTCCAGTAATTTCAATAAGGCACTCTGTTAAATTGCTAAAGCTGCGGCTTTTAATGTAGTTTCAGGAGTGATTTTTTTTCCGTTAAAGGTTATATATGGAGTGGGGGGGGGGGGGGGGGGGGGGTAAGACAGGAAGGCTTCTCTCCAGTTTAGAGCCTCACGAGCTGAGATAGAGTTTAAAATCCTTTTTCTACCCATCTAAAAAGATTGTTTCTATTTAAAGGGTCAAGTCACACAAATGCATATTTTTCTACTTGTCTTAAAATGAAGAATGGTTTGGTTTGAGGTTTTGGTTTTGACATTAATATTGAGAGTGTTTCGCCCGCAACGTCAGTGCAAGAGAAGTGTCTTTTTTCATTCACTGGACAAAAGTACTGGAGTCACTTTCCATTCCAGTACTGGAGTCACTTTCCATTACTGGAAAGTGACTCCAGCGAGGGGCGGGTTCAGTGCAGAGTTCTCCTGGTGAGAGGAGTGTATGAGCAGCCACCGTGTCCACCATCTCCCTGTCACATTACCATACGCTTCTGCAGCAGGACTGCTAATTACGTGTGTGTGTGACAGCCGCATTGCCAAGGTGGTGAGAAGGCTGGGAAGTGAAGGTTGGGGGGGGGGTTGCTGGGTACCTGTATGTATGTAGGTGTGTGTGTTTGTGTGTGTGTGTGTGTGTTTGAAGTTCAAAAAGAAGCAAATTTCCTTCAGATTTCACTCAGATATTCGGTTATTTGACACATTTGCTGCTAATTAGAAAAATGATGAAACAAGTGATCGACACGTCATTTTCTATGTTTTAAAGCTTAGACCCAACTCATTGGATTTTAATGACGCAGCTCGCCACTCCTCCGTCACTGCAGCTGAAGTGGGACACCGGCTTTAACCCGGACTTCCATCGTGGAGACATTTTTTATTCATTCCCTGGCAGCCCGACATGGCTGTGTACACGCTCTTTTTATAACTATTCTGGTGCACAGCCCAGTCAGTGGTCTGCTGGAGGTTTGATCCCCTGGAGGTGAGTCTCCAACAGGCTCTGGCAGAGATAAAACCCGGTGAAAATTGAGTGAAGGAGAGTCAGGCTGTGATATTCCTGTGGTATTCCTCCGGCTGCACGGCTCCCCGGGGATTTGCAGAACTCTCTGAGCCGTGGGAGAGGGGAAGAGCAACAGGAAGAGGAGATGACAGTCAGTCACCTCTGAGCTGAGGAGAGACGATCCGAGACCTGCT
The DNA here is from genome assembly GCF_949316205.1 of Platichthys flesus. Classification (NCBI taxonomy): domain Eukaryota; kingdom Metazoa; phylum Chordata; class Actinopteri; order Pleuronectiformes; family Pleuronectidae; genus Platichthys; species Platichthys flesus. Next base: position 18,140,892 of record NC_084964.1, on the reverse strand, counting down.
CCCAAACGGCACTCGACAGTTGAACACTATCTGCTCTCTCACTCTCTTCAGCACAGCTCCCGTCCTCGGATGTCGCTGTTCAGATTGGGGATGTGACAAAGAGAGAGGAAGCCACATCACTCTGATCTTCACCCTCTTGCACCAGCTCGCTGTCCGCTATTGAGTCAAATTTAGAATATTACTCCTCGTGTTGAACCCGGCACAGTGTTGCTCCTGATTACATCACAGGTCCTCTCATCCCTCACAGAGATGTCAGGCCGCTTGGCTCTTTCATCCACGCTGCTACTGCACAGGCCCCAGATCAGAAAGGGGCAGACGGATGGTTTGAATCTGCTGAAACAGTTTTCAAGCTTTGCTGTTAATTCACATCTTGTACACGTCAGTCTCAGCTGTCCATCACAATGTTTCACCCCATTTCATAGCATTAATTAACTCATTAACTCATATCATTAATTAATACCTTTGTCATTTGAAGGTTTCATCCATGTTTTATATGTGTCTGACCCCCTTGTTATAATTGAACATTTCGCTTCTGTCCACATCTGATTGTGTCTCATCTTCCTCCCGTCCCTCCCTCACTCTTCCTCAATGGCCTACATTTTATGAATGATATTTGAAGGACATCCAATGGCCTCTAATTCAAATGGCCCTATTAACTCTACATCTCACATACGACGCACAAAAATACACATAGAAGTGTGTATGCAAATGCGTGCACACACACCAGCGGACCACCCCTCCTTGACAGAACGAGAACAGCGGGACTGAGCGTTTGTAGTTCAGAGACATTTGTACCAGACAGTGGCTGAATATGGAAAATCAAAGCTCTTTTGTAAAATGTAAGAGGCTGTAAAAGTGCAAACAGAATAAATATCCATGGTGACTGCTCTACATACTACACACAACTCAGCATCTGAGTCTTTATCAGCTTAATGGGTTTATTGTGTGTGTCTGTCCCTCCCAGTCAAACCATGTTCTCTTGTTTGGATGTGGTTTTAGTGATTTCTAAACTTTCCAATGAGGCTCTTGGACGTCATCGTAAACATGTCACAAAATCGCCAACTGGAAATATATGAAGATTTTTAAAGATATCGTGAATTCAAGTGTCCTCTGTCCAAGCTCACTTATAATTGACTTCTCTCTTTTCGCTCCATTTGTTTCTTCTTTTCAACTTAATTGGTTTAAGAGGCCGTTCCACTGTGTTGCCTGTGTGACTTTTAATGGAAACACTTTCACAAGTTATAGACGCCCTATTAATTGAGATCAAGTGATTAAGATTCAGTCCAGTTCTGTTCAGGTTTCATGTGAATTAAAACTATTCTGCAGCAGTGACAGCGTTTGATTTTGTGTGAATACCTTTTCGTCAGTTTTCTTCAGTTGTGACAGAAACGCAGATGTTACAGATCTTTGTTTTACTGATTCACTCCAGATATTTTTACCTGAGCAGAGTTTATCTTCTCACAGACGAAGAACATTTCATCACCCGAGGGCTCGTTCAGAACTCGTGATGTTCTCACAGAAGTGAAGTGAAATCTTGAAATGAAATATTTTTTCTGCATTTTTTGAGAAATAAAGTCCGACAATGACGAGACAACATTTCAAAACCATTTTCACAGCTGAAACGACGGCAGCGCTGAAGTTGCTGTTGCATCCCCCATATTTGATTTCCTAAAAGATTCTCTCCACCTGAATCCTCTTTACTCTTTACAGTCAGAGGGTTCCTCCTTCCTGCAGATGGGAGCGTCTCTGGAGCAGCAGATCCTCTGCATGTTCAAGGTACACAAATAAAAACAACTGACGATTAGACCTCATTCAAACAGTCGAGAGTCTCATCAAAACTTAATCCCTGTTTCAGATCATGGAGGAGTACGACTGGGGCGAGTTTGCGGTGATCACCAGCTTGATGCCGGGATACGACACCTTTGTGGATATAGTGGAGGCCTACACAGATACCTCCTATTTCCTGTGGAGGCTACAGGACATATTGACCCTGGAAATGTCTGTTGGGTCGAATGATGCGAGGACAAAGCGCATGCTGCAGCAGGTACGATGAGAAACACACAAAACCGTGGATAAAGCTGTTTTCAGTCAGGAACGACATGTTCTCATCTTCATCAGCATCTTCTACCCGGTCATATTTAGCAATTCAACTTTGTAACTTAACAACAGTGACAGTTGTTGGGTTTTAATATTCAGCATCACATGATTTAAGAAGTACTTTCTGTTATTCACTGTTTTGTTTCTGTAACTTAGAGAAAACTTCAAATCTGCAGTTAGCAAACTTCACTGAGTTTAGAGGAACATCTGGAGCTGCTGTCTCCTGGTGGCCTCAGGTGCTGCTCCACGTTCAGGTTCTATCTTCTCCGTGAGTCCCCTCTGAGAGGTTTTTCCTTGCGTCTGCAGGTGGACTCTCAGGTCCTGATGGCGTATTGCTCCCACGACGAGGCTCAGTATCTGTTCAGTCAGGCAGCGGAGGTGGGCCTGCTGGGGCCGGGCTACATCTGGATCCTGCCCAGTTCGGCCGTGGGCAACCCCGACAGCCCTCCACCTGTCAGCTTCCCCATCGGCGTGATCGGCGTGATAACGGACCAGTGGAGGAAGAGCTTGCGGCAGAGGGTGAGGGAGGGAGTCGCCATCGTAGCCAAGGGGGCCGAAAGCTTCAAGAATCAGTACGGCTTCATTCCTGAGGGACACGGGGACTGCAGCAAGCCGGCGAAGCCCTCCAACAACAACACTCTGTTCAGGTGAGGCGTTACTCACAGACTATTTCTATTTGAGGGATCCTCACTGATGCATAGACTCGAGAGCACAGCTTTAGTTTTCACCTTTTTTTGTTTGAAATGCAAACTTAATGCCACTGTAATCAAGTTATAAGGTTGGATTCATTATTCATGGGTGGGCCGAGACGACTCATCAGGCAAAAGCCACAACACAACCGCTAACACAACGAAAAGAGCAAAGTGACTCACTTCCACTGATGCTCTGAGCATTCAATAAAAGTTTGTGTTCTTCGCCTTGGAAGGAAAAGTTGTGTCGTCACTTTTGCGTTACTGTTTCCTGTCAATGGGCTCGTGTGTTAGTCTGTCATGGACATCAACAGACAGTGGAAACACTCAGTACTGACAGGGTGCCCTCCACCAATCACCTGCCCCCGTCGTCCCCTGATGAACCACTTCCAGTCTCCCACGTTAGATTAAACCCAGCGGAGCTTTAGGTTTAATTAGGAGCTGATGATTACGTGTGTTTATCTTTGCACATGAATATGTAAATATGTGATGTAGAAGTTTCTTTGATTACGTGCGACAGTACTTTCCCTCCCCGTGTTTGAGAGTGTGTTTTTTCTCTGGGCGGCAGGCACATGCTGAATGTGACGTGGGAACGGAGAGACCTGTCCTTCAACAGCCAGGGCTTCCTCTCCCACCCCTCCATGATCATCATCGCCCTGGACAGGGAGAGACTCTGGGACAAGGTACGAGCCCCAGAGACACACTGACACAGCACAGTAACCTGAGAGGGGCCAATGGCATCAGTTGTTCCGAGGACAACGTGATGTACCTGGGAGCGGCACGGTGGTGCAGTGGTTAGCCGGAAGGGTCCGGGTTTGAACCTGCTGGCCGCCCGGGGCATTTCTGTGTGTGAAGATGGCAGCTTAGACGGTTTATAAAAAGATGGACGACACGACTGCTCCACCTTGTCTACTCCATGTTAATTGATGGGACATGGACCAATCTAATTAGACACAGTACAGGTCAAACTATTACTTCTCAATCTAAGTTCAGTTTTGATTAGTTACTTTGTGTCATAAGAGCACGACATGAGTGACAGCTCCAACTGACTCCCGATTGGTCGATGAATTCTGTTCAGGCTCCGTCAACAAAGACACAAAATGGTGATGGGTTCATCGGTTTCATGAAGACGTCTAGACGTGTCGTCCATCTTTATTCACGGTCTGTGGTTTCCATGTTCTCCCTGTGTCAGTGTGGCTTCCTTCCACGTTCTGTGTATATCTGGAACTTAGGTTCATTGAACACGTCCTGGGTGGTTGTGTGTCTTTGTGTGTTCGTCCTGTAATTGACTGACAACCTCTCCGAGCTGTAGCCAACCTCTCGGCCCTCAGAAGATAAGGGGTAATATAAATAATGGATGGATCACGTAGCTCACAAAGTATCTGACGCTCATTGCTCTCCCTCTGTGTCCTCAACTCTGGATGATGTTGATGTCGCTGGACACAACCAGTTGTGCGCACGTAAACATTTTTAAATGAGTGATCTGAAAACAACAATGTGTGAGTTTCCTGCTGGAGCCCCGACACACACACACACACACACACACACACACACACACACACACACTCACACACTTATCAAAGCCCGAGGGTGTATTGAAAAAGTGAGACAACACAAAGAGACCTGAGTGTAATCTCACAGCTACAGTTGAACTCATTTATTTCTACCCTGGAAAGACCAACCTACTTTGTCAATGTCACCTCGCTGGCTGGTGTGTGTGTAAACGTGTGTGTGTACGAACCTGGACATTGAGTTGTGCTGCAGTGGGCCTTTGTTTTGTGAGTGTGTGGATGTTAAAGACGCACTTAAAGCCGACATCTTTACACACACACACGTCATCCATGTGTTTTGTGTTCATGTCCAGGGGCGATGCAGCCGCACAACAGAACCGGTCACATCCCAACACGTGCCTGAACTCAGTGAATCTGCTTCTCAGTGTCATTACAGCTCGGTCTGTCACATCCTCCTCTTCTTCTCCTCCTCTTCCCCTTCTCCTCCTCTCGTCCTGTCGCTCGTCTGTGAAGATGACAGCTCGTGGCGTGCTCTCTCTTTTCAAGTCTTTCTCCTCCATTGTGACACCCTGACAATTTAACATGATCTTTTTCCCTGACGAGCGCTGCTGGGAGACACTTTGGACAGGAAAGTCCACAATTCTCTTCTCGGCCCCTTCTCAGAGTTTCCCGTCTCCGTCCTCCTTAATTATTTTCCACCTGTAGAATAACCACAACCGGTTTGAAGCTGGATCTGTTTTCTGCAAGTGACATAAAATATGTGTTATTTCGACTCAGCACTTAACTGTCTGGCTTCTCTCTCTATGAACCATCAGTTTCATTTCCAGCCACAGCATACAGCTGCTTTCAGCGAAATAGCATATCTCCAGTAAAGTGACTGTGCACTGCGTTCCCAGCACTAAAGAGCAGACGGGCAAAGTTAGCGACCAGCTGGGGAACAACCAGATGTTTGCCTCGTAGGGTGGAGGAGACCAAAACACAGTTAGAGGGAAAGTGGATATTAGTTTTTATTAATCACTGGTGGACAAATGCTACTGCTGCTCAGTCTGTGTAAATACGCAGCTGTTTGTTGATATATTTGAAAGTTATTTTGGATGTGTGCAGTTTGAAGGAAACATGGATTTTGAAGTGTTTAAAGTGGAGCAATACCCAATCTGCTAAATAAGGGACCTTGATCCAATCCAGGTTCTTCATGAAGAATCTCAAGAATAAAGACTAGTGACAAACACTGAAAACAAAATGATTTGAGTAAATCCCCTTCAGCTTGTGGAGCCCAAAACAAGTCTTGTACGAGCCTCACTCCTCTGATTTCTGACTCCTCATTAATTCTCAGATAATAAAGCTGCTCTACACGAATCAACATTCCAAAAAAACAACATTATATAATACATTTATGTCCTGGAGGATTTGGGGGAATTCCTGCATTTTAACAGAGCATCCAGAAATAAAAATAAGAAGTTCTAGCTGCTTCCAGTCACATCCTCTGTGAGACGCTAAGACGCATGAGAATCCCATAAGAGACGGACAGTGATTCACAGATGGCGCCGAGGAAACAAATCACCCTCCTCCACATCAGACTGTACCTTCGCCGCAGATTTGTAAACCATCCGTGTACGGCGAGGGGAAGAGCGTTAGCGCGAGGGAGCCGAGGAACAAATCAGGAAGCCGCTGTGAGAAAGAGGTCTCATTAAAACGGCGAGGGAGCGAGTGTGGCGTGCAGTAAGTCAGAGCGGGCTGAGCTCAGTACGCCTCATTAGGCCGGGCTGATGTGACAAACAGTCCTGCTCCTCACAGAGAGTTCCACTGAGCTTAGTGCAGACTGCGATGGGATTATTCATTCCGTGATGTGATATTTTTCAGCAATTCTGGTCAGAAGTGGTTTCCCCCCTCCGACATAAAAACTCAATATATTGCCCCACCCCCCCCCCAAAATATTTGTTGCCGTGCCTGCAGCTCGTCGGCATCACATTTTTCATTTTGCAGAAACTCTTCATCACTTAAACCTTTTATTTTCATATTATTGAAGCAGCGAAGACAGAAAAAGTAAATCGCACTTAATCACTCGAACGGTTTTCATTTACGAACAGTGACATTTAAATCTGTTTCTTTAGCTGGACCAAAAAAAGAAAAAAAATCATAATTGAATAATCAGTCAACAGAATGAAAACGGATTGAAGGCAACACATGCTGGCATGTATTATTAATGTGATGCAGGCAGTTTTGCACGTTGTATTAGTTTCTGGCTTTTCCCCCCCAATACGTCTAAGTCAAAGACTTTAGAGTCTCAGTGTGCATTAACGAACCCGCTCTTCATCTTCTAATCCTCTTCCTCCAGGTCAGCCAATGCAAATTATCCTTTTTAACATAAAATTAACTAATGGTACTCAGTAGAGCCCCCCCCCAAAGGGTTCCCTTAAATCCAATCAAGCTGTACCAAATTTCACACACTCATAGATATCAGTTCTCTAAATATGCCCGAGTTCTGTCATCAAGATCCATGAAATGTTCACTGGGAAATCAATGATTATGTCAAGAAAACGATTTAAAGATATGTTTGGATCTGCCCTGATATTTGAGGGTTTCTGGTGTTTCAAAAAACAAACCTCCTCGGTGCAGGTAAACATTTTTCAACTCCCTGAGTAGTCCAAGACAGACAGGTGAAGACAGACGGGGTTGCCATAAATTAGAAGTCAACCATGTACATGAGCTCTTTCTCTCCCCCCCCTCTTGTCTGCAGGTGGGCACATACTCTCGGGGGATCCTCCAGGTCCGCTATCCTGTCTGGCCTCGGTACGGCAGCTTCCTGGAGCAGGTGTCTGACGACCGGCACCTGACCGTGGCCACGCTGGAGGAGCATCCCTTCGTCATGGTGGAGAACGTGGACCCCGGCACCGGCACGTGCGTCCGCAACACGGTGCCCTGCAGGCGTCAGTCCAACCGCACAGAGAGGTACAACACAAAAACACATGCTCCCCTTTTCACATCTGTACTCAGTCCCAGATGTTCGTATCCAATTGTTGAAGTTTAACCAACTTGTGCCTCGTAGTTGCATGACAGTGGCGTCAATCTGTTCATTTATTTCTAATAAATATAAATTAAAAAGTCGGTTTGTGGCCCCAGATAAATTTTGATGAAGCCAAACCCCCGATATCAGTGGAGCTGATAGCAGATATATCTCTGAGCTCATGATTGTCATTATTCAGATGCAACAGAGACTGAATCTCAAAGCTTTCTGTGTCCCACTGTCGTCATCAGCACATCCACATTTACTCCTTCTCATCAGGAGCTCAATGTCCACATTATTTTAAGCATTTGTCTCTCTCACCCCGTATTTGTTCTTATTAATAGTCAATCAATGAAAACATGTAATTCAAAGTCGAGCAGTATTTTGGATTGAGCTCAGAAAACCAGGTTTCTTACGGCTCGATGAGTGTTGACACATTTCAGATAATACCCAGCGCTGCACGCAGACATCTGCACCCTCCCTCTCCCGTTCCTCTGCCCTAGTTTAGTTCTGACTAGACACCGCAAACCTCCACACTTCATTAAACACAGAGTAATTTTGTGTGCTGAGTGTCTACGCACTTTTAAAAACACACCTCTGGTGTCACACACAGATCGCATTATGGCAGACAACAACCATTACACAGCTATTAGCTCTGATTCCCTACAACAGGTGCTCGCCAGGAATACACAACGTCTTCATCGTGTTCAAACAACCACGGAAAACAGAAATAGTGTTTAAATACTCAGTCGTGAGTTTAATGATGGAGGTGAGAAAGAAGCAGCTCAGCTTTATTGTTCCAAGTCTGACAAAACACACATTTTCCAACATGGTCCTCAATCAGAATCCGTGGTTTGATCCCCGGCTCCTCCAGTCCACATGGCAAAGTGTCCTTGGGCAGGACACTGAAGACATATTGCCCCTGACAGGTTTGCTGACAGTGTGTGAAGAAGCCCAGCATGTGGCAGCGCTGTGGGATTGTGTGTGACTGGGTGGGTGTGGCTCTCAAGAGGACGAGGAGACTAGAAAAGCTTTAAACACATTTATTTATCATTTTTACAATAACTTGAAAACATTAAAAGTTGTGCGTCCTGAGAATAAAAATGAGAGCAGGACTAAATCACTCTGGAGCTTGTGTATGTTTACATATCTTACTACCCTGCTCTATATACTGATATATTTAGGTGTATATTATTATTTAGCATAGAGGAAAATGAAATATGTTGTTTTAATTGCACTTGATAAAAGTATATAATGATATTATACCTTTCAGTGTTATGGCCTGAAAGTGCACCCAGTATGAACCATTAAAAAAACACACACGCAAACATCCAATTACATGTGTGTGCAGTAATAAAGGTCTGGTCTGTTAGTGTCTGCAAACATAGTTTAAAACTGGTTCGGAGAAAAGTAATAAAGAAAAGTGTGTGTGTGAGTGTGTGTGTGTGTGTGTGTGTGTGTGTGTGTGTGTGTTATGCAGATTGCAGTGCTGACTGTGGCTTGCACATTAATTACAGAGCGAGATATACAGTATGTAATGGTTGTTGTTGGGAGTAATGGCACATCGATTGCCAGTAAAGAAGATTTATTTGTCCACCATGAAGACATCTGTCTTAGCAGTGGACAATGTGACCCCCATCCCACCGTCTCCCTGCTCCTCTCTCACCGTCCCTCTCCGGCGGCCTTGTCCCATTTGGACGGTGTCCAGCAGAGAGCGGGAGAAGGGAAGAGACAGAAGTCTGCAGCTTTAGAAATCTTTTAATCTCGCTGCAGCTTCTCCGCGGAGCAGATGTTTTACGTGATTAAAACTTTTTGTCTCGCTCATTAAAAACCTTTTCTTCGGACAGATGACGGCTTCTGTTGCCAGAGTCTGAGCTGATCCGGAGTCAGAGCCCTGCACTGAGCAGTCTCCTCCACTGCAGCTCGTTCAGCTCATTTAGTAAATGATGGTAAAGCATAACATGCAGGGACCAGATGGGGAATATCCACCAATTCAAAACAAGTATTATTGTTATTGTAATTACAGTTAGATTATCTGTGATGCAATGATATTTTGTGCTTTGACAGAAAATTACACACTAAGATCTTTTTTTAATATAACAATAGATACTTTATTGATGCCGAGGGACACTTGGTTTTGTGTTTTAAATATTTTAGCCTTATTCTGCTGTTATTCTATGAACGTAAACAGGATGTACTATAAGGCCAAAAGTATGTGGACAAACGTCTTGTCTTAAAGGGCACAGGTTATGAAAATTTCACTTTTGTAGTGCTTCTAAACTTTAATTTGGGTATCTGGCATGTCTACCGTCCCCAAAACTCTGGAAAAAAACAACTCCAGCAAGTTGTTGTGGTTCCTCTATTTCAGAAACGATACGCTAGAGTGCGTCGAATGGGAATATGACCAAAATAAATGGTCACTCCATGCCCATGTAGGGAGTCTTGCTACGTGGCCTTGGATGAGCGAGCTAACGCTAGCCCGGCTACACCGGCCGGGTTAGCGCGCAAGCTAACTCTAGCTCCCTATGGCTCCCTCCGGCTAGCGTTCTGGTTGTGATGGTTTCCTTTCTGTTTCCTGTCCCACACTCACCTGAGAATCCTCCTCGCTCGCTCTCTCCCCTCCAACTCCCTCACAAACACACTGCGCAACACAACTGCTGCTAATCCCTCAGAGGAATCCTGTGCTGTACGTGTGCATGTGTATGTGTGCGGGACGGACAGACACGGCCCAGTTTGAGTGTTGAATGTGATTCCAATGTGTGTGTAAGTGTTTGTGTGTGTGCATTGTTAGTGGAGTGTGAATAATGGCGACAGTTGGCCGGCTCCAGCAGCAATTTAATTAACGCTGCCTTTATCGGAGCTATTGACTCCCATGAAAGCAACAAGCTGCTCAAAGACACGTGAAATGCGTCTAAAATTAATGATCACACTTCTAAAACATAGTCACTGTTAATTACCGGTTTGTCTATTTTCCATTCAATCTCCTGCTCATTCATTCACGCAGCACATTGTCTTTTTATTATTTGTCGGCTCTGGTGCTGTGTCATTGACATACTCACACACACACACACACACACACACACACACACACATTGTGACTGTGGTGTATCTGATCGAGTGTTCTGTGCTCGACTGTATTAGCCTGCGGTACCCCGGGTGCTGGATCGATAGCTGATGCCTGGGTGTTGTAGTACTACTACTAAAGCGTGCCTACAAGTCACCTCGCCTCCGTGTACGTTATTGATTATCAAAGAGTACTAGTAACCCACGGTCCAGTTTGAGACATACCTCCAACACTCTTTATATAACATAAAGAACCACAACATGGTGTCAGAAGACAGAGTTACGGAGTGAGCCGAGTGACTACATGCAAGGTGAAAAAAGATTAGCATCCTGCTAACACCGGACGGCTACGGGGCGAGCATGGAGCAGTTCAGACCACCGTCACAGCTGATGCTCACGGGGAATATCGCTGAAAACTGGCGCAGATGGGAACAACGCTTTCGCCTGTACATGACTGCTTCAGGTGCGTCAGAGAAAGAGGAGGAGGTTAAAATAGCCATCCTACTTCATACCATAGGCGATGAAGCATTAGAAGTGTATAACACACTCCATGTTGTTCCGTCCGAAGAAGATGACATAACGGTGGAAGACGTTCTCAAGGCATTCAAAGAGTACTGCAGCCCACTGAAGAATGTTGTGTTTGAACGACATCAGTTCTGGTCTCATGCGATGTCATCAGGAATTACAGTGGACAGATTCATTACAGAACTGCGTCAGAAAAGTAAAGACTGTGAGTTCGGCCGAAGTGAAGATGACATGATGAGGGACAAGTTAGTGTTCAGCATTAATGATCCTCGTCTGAAAGAGAGATTACTCCGTGAAAACGGACTTACACTTCAAAGAGCCATTGACATATGCAGGTCAACAGAACTTGCCAAGACACAAATACAGGTGATGCAGATGACCCCAGTCACGTATGATGCACCAATTGATGCTGTGGAGAAAACAAAAAGACACAAACAAACAAGCAGCAGGTTCAACATGGGCAAGAAGCAGACGACAGTGAACTGCCAGAGATGTGGGAGACAGCATGAGCCCCGCCAATGCCCAGCTTACGGAGCAATGTGTCACAAGTGTGGAAAAAACAACCACTTCTCCAAGGTATGTCGCGCAGTTGCAGAGAAACGTGACAACTATAAGTTCAAGACTGTGAACAACATTGAAAGTGAAATGGATTCCTTGTATATTGGCATGGTAGACAGCAATGAGAAAACAGCAGCGAGCCTCACAAAGAACGGCAATTGGTTTGAAACAGCCAGCATCCGAGGAGTACCAATAAAATTCAAACTTGACACAGGTGCTGATGCAAGTGTGCTGCCCATGTCTATTTTCAAGCAGATACCAGGTCCCATTCGACTGCGGCCCACAAAGACTGTATTGATTGCTTTTGGTGGAGCCCGCCTGCCTTCATGTGGGGTTGCATCCCTGCAGTGTGAAACCGCGAGACACACAGCCACTGTAGAGTTCCATGTAACCGGACAGGCAGACAAAGCGATTCTGGGAGGTGAAGCATGTACAGAGTTGAGGTTGGTAAAGAGGGTTGAAGCACTGACAACGACACCCCCACAGCCATCAAATCCTCCATTCACCAAAGAGGATCTGATTGAAAAGTATGCTGAGGTCTTCACCGGACTGGGCGAGTTTCCTGGAGTACATCACATACATGTTGACTCATCTGTCCCCCCTGTGATTCATGGCTGCAGAAACATACCTCTTTCAATCATGGACTCACTGAGACGCACACTTCAGGATATGGAGAAGAGAGAGGTGATAAAACCGGTGAACGAGCCAACTGAATGGGTGAACAGTCTCGTCGTCACGAAAAAAAAAAATGGTTCACTAAGGGTGTGTTTGGACCCTAGTAACCTGAATGAAGCTGTCAAACGCCAGCATTACTCCATACCTACCCCTGAAGATGTGCGCAGTAAGCTCGCCGGGAAAAACATCTTCACCATCCTGGATGAAAAAGATGGTTACTGGCAGATCAAGTTGGACGAGCCATCTTCGAAACTGTGCACCTTTAATACACCTTGGGGCCGATACCGCTTTCTCAGGCTTCCGTTTGGGATTAAGTCAGCCAGTGAAGTGTTCCAGCAAAAGAACTGCGAGACCTTTGGTGACATCCCAGGTGTGCACATCGTTGCAGATGACATGATCATAGCTGCCTCCTCAGAGCTTGAACATGACAAAATCCTTCATGAAGTGATGGAGAGAGCATAGGCAGCAAATGTGAAGCTTAACAAGGACAAAATACAGTACAAGGTTGACACAGTGAAATACATGGGACACATAATTACCTCAGCCGGACAGAGGCCTGACGATGCAAAGATCAAAGCAATCATCGACATGCCGCCCCCAGTGGACAAACAAGGCCTCCTACGCCTGTTGGGAATGACCAAGTTCTTGGCCCAGTATGTGCCAAATGAGGCCTCACTGACAGCGCCGCTCAGACAGCTGCTCAAGAAAGACGCAGTATGGCAGTGGTGTCCACACCACGATGCAGCGCTGGAGACTCTGAAAACTGCTCTCACACAGGCACCAGTGTTGAGGTACTACGACCACAAAAAGCCGCTCACACTGCAAGCAGACTCATCAAAGGATGGACTCGGTGCATGTCTGCTACAGGACGGACAACCTCTCTCCTATGCCTCGCGTGCACTCACAGATACGGAAAAGAGGTATGCTCAAATAGAGAAGGAGCTGCTGGCCATTGTTTTTGCGGCCAAAAGATTTCATCAGTATGTCTTTGGCAGACCAGTGACTGTGCAGTCAGATCATAAGCCTCTGGAAGTCATAGTCAAGAAACCACTGAACAAAGCACCAGCACGACTACAAAGCATGTTGTTACAACTGCAAAGATACGATTTGTACATCACTTACACCCCAGGCAAACACATGTATATCGCAGACGCACTGTCACGAGCCACGACGAGCAAAGATGGTGACAATGTGAACGAGAACACCTGTGATGAGAAAGTTGTGTACGCCATGGAGGCCACAGATGCATTAAGTGAGGAGACACTCAACCAGCTGAAATCCGCCTCTGCTGCAGACAGTGTATTACAAGCTGTGTGTGAGAAACACCTGAACGGCTGGCCTGCAAGAAGACGGAGCCTGGACAGAAGTCTTCACAGCTACTGGCCACTGCGACACGACATCAGCATCCATAATGACATCATCATGGTGGGAGATAGAATAATCATACCACAGAGCTTCAGGAAAGTTATCTTAGAGAAGCTTCACATAGCTCACCAGGGTGTCCAGCGCACAAAGGCCAAAGCTAGAATAGCCCTCTACTGGCCTGGCATGACACGGGACATAGAGATGACAGTGGAGAAATGTAAGCAGTGCCAGCTGTTTCAGCCGCAACAGCAGAAAGAGCCACTCATCACACATGAAGTTCCTGAACTCCCATGGATGAAAGTTGGAGCTGACATCTTCCATCTGAAAGGTCAGTCTTACCTGTTGCTAGTGGATTATCTGACAAAATATCCTGAAGTGCTGAACTTGCCCGATTTAACAGCTCAAACAGTAATCCAGAAAATGAAGTCAGTTTTCGCCAGGCACGGGATTCCCAGAGAGCTGGTGAGTGATCACGTTCCTTTTGCCAGCTACGAGATGAGGTCGTTTGCAGCCTCATGGGAATTCAAGCTTACGCACTCCAGCCCTGGATATCCGCAGTCCAATGGACTTGCGGAGAGGTCTATAAAGACTGTGAAACATGCACTACAAAAAGCAATGCAAACTGGCACAGACCCGCATCTTGTACTGCTGTCACTGAGGAACACACCAGTGACAGGGCTGAACATGACACCTGCACAGATGTTGATGGGAAGAGCTCTGCGCAGCACGCTTCCATATTCCAGTGCTTTGCTAAAGCAGTCCACCCCACGGCACATGCACAGCAGGTTACAGGTTTTGCAATCACGCCAGCGTCTATCCTATGACCAAAACGCCAAGCCGCTGCCTGCATTGGACCCAGGTACCACAGTACACATGCAGACACGACGTGGTTGGGAGCCAGCCATAGTGACAGGCCAGAGATCCGAGCCACGCTCCTACAACGTGCTGACTCCAGCAGGAAAGGCTTTACGGAGGAACAGACGACATCTTAGGAGGATACATCCGAGTCTGTTCAGAGACACGGACTTAAGTGACGGTCCAGAAGAAACACACTCTGAGACACATGAGTCTACTGACCTGTCACCCCAAGATCCACCACCACAGGTTTTGCCGCCTGTGAGCGTGAACAGTTCGGAATTCCACACCAGAAGTGGCAGAGTGGTGAGACGTCCTGTCAGGTTCAGAGACTAGTTCATGGTCTAATGATAATGAGTGTCACTTTATTTTTTAAAAAAAAAAGAGAAAAGAAAAACAGAGAAAGTGAACAGACAAAATGTGAAAGTCTTTTGTCATAAATGTTTATTGACATGTTTATAAAAGAATGCTTATTAAGAAAGCAGGTTGTTCTGTTGAGAGACATGTTCATCTGATATGTTTACATAGATGTTGGGAAGTGACTCGTTGATACTGAGTAAGCACTATATTTCAAGGAAATGTTTGATATTGAGCACATTACAGTTTTGCCAATCAAGTTGTTTCAGCTAAGTGCATCAACACATCTCATTCTTGGAAAAGAGGGATGTGGTGTATCTGATCGAGTGTTCTGTGCTCGACTGTATTAGCCTGCGGTACCCCGGGTGCTGGATCGATAGCTGATGCCTGGGTGTTGTAGTACTACTACTAAAGCGTGCCTACAAGTCACCTCGCCTCCGTGTACGTTATTGATTATCAAAGAGTACTAGTAACCCACGGTCCAGTTTGAGACATACCTCCAACACTCTTTATATAACATAAAGAACCACAACAGTGACTCAGCCCTCATAGGGTTTATTTTTCAGGAAATGCATCTTCACATCTAGGATCTGTCGGTCAGGGTCAGGAAACTTCTGTTTTTCGGTTTCTAGTTTCACCAGTCACATTTGAGCTGTGGTTTCCAGTAGGTATAGATTAAAAAAGGCAGAACACACTGAGCAAAATGCATCGGCTATCGGCTTTATGTCAAATACTGGCCCCTACACCAACAGGCTGACGGGCTCCGAGAATTTCTTTCCCTCTGCTTTCAACTTCCACCGCTGTTCTCCTTTGCTGTTACTTCTATTATTTTTCACCATTTCCTGTCGTCTGTCGTCTTCTTCTACACCCCATTAAGTAGCGAGGCCACACGGAGGAAGAATGTGTCCCTCAAAAGCTGCACATCATAATGGCCTTTGATTAGAGGCCATCACAGTCACTCAACCGCTCACCATGGGCCTTGTCCGGCTGCCTGTGTGTGTGTGTGTGTCCTCGTCCGTCTCCCTGAAAGACACCTTCTGAACAGGTATTGATTTGAGCTAATGAACCGGCCATCGCTTGCCCTTCACTTGGTGTGTGAGCCCGCGACCATTTAGCGCTCGCACCGTGAAACCAAGTGAAACAACAGCTTCAGTTTGCCGATAAGCTTCAGACGGCAGCTGCCAGCCGAGGGTTGTTTTTTTGGATCGCAAGAAGAAACTGAGTGACTCTTTCCTTATCATCCTTTTCCACAGCTTTACCGGCCAGTCGGAGTCCTACATCAAACTGTGCTGTAAGGGCTTCTGCATAGACATCCTGAAGAAGCTGTCCCGCACCATCAAGTTCTCCTACGACCTCTACCTGGTCACCAACGGAAAACACGGCAAGCTGGTGCGTGGGACCTGGAACGGCATGATCGGGGAGGTGAGTGTATTTGAAGCAGGAGAAATCCCTGAAGGCAGCAGCCGTGTTAATTTCTCCCCTGGACTTCTACTGACACTTACTAGAGCAAGGGGTTTTAAAACTAAAATCTAAAATAAATGTAGCTTTGGGCGATGGCATGACCTCATTACGCGGAAGTAATAAAGGTAATTTATTCACCAAAATACAGCAGGGAATGTTGACCCACAGTTTTCGGAATAAAAGCAAAGTTTACTTACATTTATATTTAAAAACAGAACAAAGTCTGTAGCTAAAATAAGACTTTATTTAAAGCTGCATTGATTTCATGATGTCCCACAATTATTAGCATCTAGCCTGTCACGCCCCCCAACATAGGCCAGTCAGGAAGTAGTTGACCAATCAGAACAGAGTAAGCCAGTGGGCCTCAAAGAGAAATGACCAAAAACCCTTCAGACAGTATCATTCACAGTTTTCTATTGAATAATACTTCTGATAGTCAAATATAAAGTAATTGAGTCACCAGCCCCTCAAAGCAGGACTTGTGCAGATGTAGCTTCTCACCTGTGGATGATGGTGCTGGTGTCACCAGAGACGAGAACAACGCTGCTCGGCCCAGAGAGTCAGTCTTTGGGTCTTTGATGGATTTGTATCTAGGTCAGTGGCCATGCATATACATACGGAGCTAACGCTCACTTTCTCTGCCACTCTCCTACACGGCGAGCCACATCAAACACAGCTGCATCTGAAAGTGAGATGCCCTGAACAGGTGTTCCTCAGGAGAGAGTTTTTTGCTTGTGTTTCCATGCCTGCAGGCGCTCTGCTCTGGGACTGTATCTCGCTCTTTGTGTGTGTGTGTGTGTGTGTGTGTGTGTGTGTGTGTGTGTGTGTGGTGTGTGTGTGTGTGTGTGGTGTGTGTGTGTGTGTGTGCGTGTGTGTGTGTGTGTTTACTACATCTGCGAGGAAAGACGACTGCGCCATATACCAAATTCCTGCTTTTCAGAAACGCCACCTTGAGTGTGAGCACTCCTGGGCTGCAGCCTTCTCATCCCATTTGTCTGTGCACACAGCCATTATAAGAGTCGTGGCGTCTTGTACAGCACAAAGTGTTTGCCGCATTCAGAAAGGATTGTTCATGAATTCCACAGTTTGCTCTCTTTTCAGCGAAGCACAGACGTCCTCCGGGAAGTCCTGTTGAGTCAAAATAATCCCATTCCGGTCTCTTTAAGAACAGTGTGGAACAAATGCAGAATAAATACATGAAATTAGTTTTTTTTTTCGCTCTACTTTATTTCCTCCTCCCTCTCTCAGGTTGTGTACAGACGAGCTGACATGGCCATCGGCTCCCTCACCATCAACGAGGAGCGCTCGGAGATCATCGACTTCTCGGTTCCGTTCGTGGAGACGGGCATCAGCGTCATGGTCGCCCGCAGCAATGGGACGGTTTCTCCATCTGCCTTTCTGGGTGAGAACAAAAAAACAACAACTGCAGTGGTCGCCATGATGCTTCCTCTCAGGATGGCCTACTTAAGCAAGTTCTGTCTCGGCAGCAGCTTCAGGAAACTTCCCATTAAGCTTTTATCCCACTGATAACTGTAGCCTACAACTATATCCCCTCACACACCTAAATCCCCCCCTTTCCCAAAACCCCCAAACATTCAGCAAAAAACTGAACGCTGCAATTTCACTCTTCTCATTGTCACACCGTCGGTTTCTCCTGCTATCCTCCGACCACACATGGTGACCTCCATCACCAAAGAAGTTTAGAAGCAGAGACTTACTTTCATCTTTTTTGTTTGTTCCTCCTCCTCTTCCTCCTCGGCCTCCTCCTCCTCCTCCTTCTCCCCCCCCAGAGCCCTACAGCCCAGCAGTGTGGGTCATGATGTTCGTGATGTGCCTGACCGTTGTGGCGGTGACGGTTTTCGTGTTCGAGTACCTCAGCCCAGTTGGCTACAATCGCAGTTTGGTCAGGGCCAAAGGTGAGTGTGACACGTCTTTGTGACACTTTCACTGGTGGAATCCCTCCGTCCTGATTGGATGCAGCACAGAAGAGTGATAGAGATAAATCTGTAGCCAATAAAGTTCATTTTTACCCACGTTTTCATATTTATTTAGTTAATCCCACACAAACACACACATCTGCTGCTGTTTTCTGAGTGTAAAATGACATGGGTATATCTAGTCTTCTGTATTTATTGAATCTAAATATATCCACGGCTGTAGAAAACAAAAAAAATCAAGAGGTCATACTTAGTTTGGATCTTAGGAGGCGTTGAATCGGTGAGCCTGCGTGCGGTCCGCTAGCATCCGGTTCCGTCTGCACGTCCTGCGACGCCAAGAGTTCCTCAGCAGGATTTTGGGGGGAGAGGGCTAATCAATCCCAGAATGCAGCGCTGACAGAGCATGCCTTGTCTCCAGGTCCGAAAGGTCATTTTCCTGTTTTAATTAGCATTCGTCGCAGCGTTAATCGAAGTGTGATTGATGGCGGCGGCACCCGTCGACGCTGCACATGAGCAGCGGTGGCAGAGAGCGATGGAAACGAGCCGAGGCCGGGAAATTGTGACGTTGTTTGGAAGTTTGCAGAAGGGCACGAGGTAGCGGTGGTGGATATGTTTTGTCAGGTGAGCGTGTGCGATGGATTTAAAACCATGTGACAGTTATCTCATGTAGAGCAGGTGAAGTTTGTGATCACTCACACACGACCCGCTTTCCTGTCAGACCCACAATCTGAAATACGTTCTTTATTTTCCAAGAGTTTCCGACATCTGGGACATCTCTTTGATTTTGCTCTTTTCTACTCTCAACACTCTGAGCTGCATTTCTAATAATGAAAAGGTGCTGTTTAATTAACGTTTGTTATTATAAGATAAGCTGCAGGAATCAGAACTTCTGTCCATCAGGAGAAAAGAATGAAATAACAAATGTTCTAATAGATCCACAAACTCTGTGGTTGGATCGGTCGGTAAAACATTGGACACCAAACGCAGCAGCTTACTTTCAATTTCCCACCACGAGTCATTATCGGCTTCATTTTAAAACTGGCCGTCCCAAATGTCCCTAAACTTAACCGAACCCTGGCACCCGCGTGGAAACCTTGGCTTCGGCAGCTCTGCGTTAAATGTGTTTTTCGTCCCTGCTGGATTCAGACTTCAAACAAACTGCGCACATTCAGTTTGAAAGCTCCAAGTCTCCTGATTCTATCTGAGCAAAGCACTTTAGGATCCTCATATCACTGCAACAGCTGGTGACACAGAATTGGTTCAGACTCGACAACTGCAGACCTTATGTTGCCGGCTCTTCTGCCAGGAAACACAAGAAGAGAAGAGGAGAAAAGGAAAAGTTGGGTGAAATTTAAAATAGGGATATATTGTCAGAGTGGGTTGTTTGACCGGAGAGAGTTAGTGGCTCTGTACCATTGGGTCAGAATCTCTTAAACTCATTTGGTTTCATTTTGTACACAATTTGTGGTTTCTGTGTGAGTGGTCATCATGTCACTCTTATCACTTCTTCAGATCCTGGAGGTCCAACCTTCACCATTGGGAAATCTGTGTGGCTCCTGTGGGGCATCGTCTTCAACAACTCGGTCCCCATCGAGAACCCCAAGGGAACCACCAGTAAGATCATGGTCCTGGTGTGGGCCTTCTTCGCCGTCATCTTCCTGGCGTCCTACACCGCCAACCTGGCTGCCTTCATGATCCAGGAGCAATATATCGACACAGTGTCCGGCCTCTCCGACAAGAAGGTAAGAGACTGAACAGACAATAACGACGGAGTCGTTACGAGACGGGGCCGTCATTGAAAGTTTCCCTCCATCCTCGTCTCCGCATCGACTCACAAGCCATGCAAGGAGCAGACAAAAGACAGAAAGCCTTGAAAGGACTCGTGCTATGAACGTGTCTGTCCTTTCCCCATCAGCGGGAAGCCCAGGGGCATGAGTGACGAATCAATTGCGCCCTTCTGCCAATGCAGATGGTGTCTGAGTCCCCGACTTGTCCTGTCAGTATTTCGGTCCGTCCATCAATATCCCCCCTGTGCCGTCTCCCATCGCTCGTCTCACTCACACGCGGCTGAAACAAGATCGCAAAATGTCAAACGACTAAAAAACAGCCAGGAATTTGTCTTACTCTTGACTGCATGTGTGTTTGTGTGTGTTTGTGTGTGTGTGTGTGTGTGTGTGTGTGGACAGAGACACACACTCATCGTGGAATCAGGGCCTCAGAGGAGCTTTACAAGAAAGCATTTCATTCCTCACAGATCGTGAAAAAACCACTCGCAGGCAGGGATCAGCCGAGCCACCTCAGTGATCTACGCTCGTATTAACCGACTGTATTAACTTTATGCAGATGCATCATGTCCCCCAGCGTCAAAGAAGGGACTAATATAAATAACCACACAGCCTCAGATGCTCCCTCTTCCCTGAGATCCTACACAGCCGAGGATTAGGTGGGTTTAGATCGTGGGATGGCTGGGTTCACATCCTGCAGGTTTAAAGGATCACGCCTGCTGGTCGTCTGTTTTATTCTCATTGTCGATAAACGCCAGAACCAACCATGTGTTTCTAGAGATAGTTCTTTTTTTTCATTCACCCTCCTGCACTCATTTGTGGCGCTCGGTTCTAAAACAAAAGCAATAATCAGAAAAATATTGCCAGCTGAATCTGAGGAGACCTGAGGAGAATGACAAAATTCATTTGGTTTTTATATTTATATTATAATATAATTTGTCCTCAGCCCTCAGCTGAGCTGAACTCATTCTACAAATACACTTGAGCATTTAATTGGCATCAATTAACTGGAAGAGTACTAATTGGCAACAAGTGTTATGATGTAGTTACACATTTACTTTATAATACTGTACTTAATTACATTTTTCATGTATCTGTACTTAACTTAAGTAGATTTACTTTCAGGTACTTCTCACTTTTACCTGATATCAGCAAATATCTGCACTTTGTTCTCGGCTACATCTTTACAATGCGTTGCACGTTCACATAGTTTTTCATATTTCAACTACGCTCTGCAAGTGATATTACTTTTAAAAGTACAGTATATGTGAAAACAAGTACCTAATAACTTTGACTCAAGTAGAAGAGTTCCTCTAACTGAAACTTTACTCAACTTTAAAATACATTTTTGTGCACGACCACAGTGGAAATCTGCCTCCGATCAGAATATCGACAGAACCTCTTGGCTCCCGGCAGCGGAGG
Source organism: Platichthys flesus (assembly GCF_949316205.1). Taxonomy (NCBI): domain Eukaryota; kingdom Metazoa; phylum Chordata; class Actinopteri; order Pleuronectiformes; family Pleuronectidae; genus Platichthys; species Platichthys flesus. The sequence continues at coordinate 18,119,589 of NC_084964.1, read as the reverse complement.
AACATTAACGTCGACTTATAACCGTGTCACTGTGAGAACTGCTCATCTGAACTGATCATTTCTAACCTCTGTGACGCTTTTGTTCAAACAGCTGCGCGTGATTATATTAGCACTCTCACATTTTGATTGGCCCATTCATTTGCGCTCGGCTCGAAAGGTCGTCGGCGTACCGGTGATGAATGGCTCTTTCCTGTTTACGGTTTAATTGAGCTCGAACAGACGAGTTTCTGCCTCATCCGGCGTCGCGAGGCGTCGGGTTGAAGTGGAGCATCAGCGTCTGTGAGCGGCGACATGATTCAGAGTGACGCGTGTGGACTCATGTCAGATTTAATCAAACCGAGGTGAGTGAGTGGCGTCCGGCTCGTTTCTGCAGGATTGAGCTTCGGCCGACGATTCGATCAGATTTGAGGATAAAAATGAAATGAGTGGAAAATGGATTTCGTTTAACTGAGTAGATCCTCGTCCTCTTTACTCTCTTCTGCCTCTTCTTCATTCTGGTTCCGCTCTTCTCCTCTTTTTACAATTTCTCTTCTTGGGTTTCTTTCATGTTTCACTCTCTCCTCTTTACTATTTCCTGTCCTGTCTTCTCCCCTTTTCTCCTCTTGTTTACTTTCCTTCCTTGTCTTTTTATCTTATCTATTCTTACTCTTCTCTCATTTCTTATTCCTGGGTTCACTCCCTCTTTTCTTGTTTGCTTTCTTTTCCTATTTTGTCTTCATGTTTCCTTTTCCCTTTTCTTATCTTCTCCATCCCTTATTTTCTTTCTTGTCTCATGTTTCCTCACCTTTATTTTCATCCTTTCTCTCCTCATCTCATTTCCTCTCTCCTCATTCCTTTCCTTGCCATTCTTCTCTTGTTTTATCCTCATGTGTCATTTCCTTTTTGTCTTCCTTTCTCCTCCCTTTGTACTACTCCTCTCATTTTTCTCTCTCCTCATTCATTTTCTACTCTTTTGCTTTATTTTCCCGTCTCTTCCTCTTTCTGTCGTCTCCTCCGTTCCTCCCATCTCCCCCTATTCTGCTCTCCCTCCCTTCAGTCTCTTTTCCTCTCTTTCTGTTTTCTCCTCACTCCCTTCTCTCTCTCTCCTCTCCTGCTGTACCTCCCTCTACTCTCCCGTCTTCTCATCTTCTCATATCTCCTCCCCCTCTCCCTTTCCTCACCCCCACCTCTCTCTCTCCCTACAGTTCCAGAAGCCACACGAGCATTACCCTCCCTTTCGCTTCGGGACGGTCCCCAACGGGAGCACGGAGAGGAACATCCGCAGCAACTATCCCGACATGCACATGCACATGATGAAGTACAACCAGAAGGGGGTGGAGGAAGCACTCGAAAGCCTCAAAACCGGGTACAGTCTACTTGTATACGTATAACACAATCAAATATGAGGTCATTTGGATCATAAAGTGGATGATTCAGCAGAGACTTTTATGCTTTTTGTGTTGTTGCAGCTATTTCTGTATCGGGCCGATGTGACGGGTGTATTTTTAGATGAAAAAGTCTTGTGTTGTGTTAATTTGTATAGAAACGTGCTGTCAAATGTCTCATCCCCTCAAATAACAAACTCAAACACATCTGAAGGGCTGCAATAGTGATTTCGCACATTTTCAACTCAACATCCACAAATTGTGTCTGTGTGTTTTTTTTTTTAAACTCGTCTTTAATCCATCAACGTGAACATTTTGGCACTTTTATTTTTAGTGGAGCTAACTGCGTGGCTGGGTGGAACGAAGGCGGCGGTGGATTGATCTCCTTTAAAAGACCGTCATGGTCACCAGATGATGAACGCCACCTCAGGGCGTCTGCAGCTATAAACCAGTTCAATTTTAGATGTTTTTAACATCATTTTTATTCCACTTGAAATTGAATTTGTACCCAAAAGTGAAAATACACATTCAGGTCCTTTAGAGTCCACCACCTTCATCTCCATTGTCCCAAGTTTGAAGGCCTTTGAAACCACAGTGCAGTTTGTGCTTCAAAAGAACTTCCAGGAACCGGCTCTAACCGGCATGAGACCTCGTCTTTCACAGGCCACCTATCATTAAACTTGCATGTCCATAAATTAGCTAACAGAATAGAAAGGCCTCAGTTTAATGCATAAACTTAACCAAAAGTAGACCAGCCACACAGCACATCTGGTAACCAATAATCATTTGGAGAAGAGACATTTCCATGGTGAAGTTTGGGAGCCAAAACAATTAAGAACCATCCAATCTAAGTTTAGGACAATTTAATTATCTTCAATCCCTTTAATTTGTAAAATTTATATTTTAAGACTTTTTCTAAACTCCTGCTTTCCCTTAACTCTGGATATAAGGTCTAAGATTTGATCGAATGATTTATTTACTTGCAGGAAGCTGGACGCCTTCATCTACGACGCTGCCGTTCTGAACTACATGGCCGGGAAGGACGAGGGCTGCAAGCTGGTGACCATCGGCAGCGGCAAAGTGTTCGCCACCACGGGATACGGCATCGCGCTGCAGAAGGACTCCCGCTGGAAACGGCTCATTGACCTGGCGCTGCTGCAGTTCCTCGGAGATGGTGGGTGGGCGGTGGGCGCCTAAACAAACCAGACACAATACAGAATACACGGTTTTATCTGCATGTGTTTGTTTCCGTTTCCCCGTGTGAGTGCTGCATCAGCAGGGAAGTGATGTCACAGAGAAGAGTTTATATCCTGCAGAACCACAGGGAGCGTTAGTGATATGACTATTTCTACGAACCTCTCACAAACACACACACATCCCACCAAGCTCCACAAACACACTCACCATGACGGCCGCCCGGTGAGGACTTAATACCCTCTGTCCTCTGAGAGATTAAGACCAACCCACACACAGACACACTCACCCTGAGCTGCCTGCAATGATATAATGAATAGTGTGTTTATGGTTGACATACGGTGAAAGAGAGATAAAATGGCTGCGTTCTCCAAGAGGCCTCCTGGGAGAACGCAGCTAAAGAGGTGGCCACCTGTCCACAGACCTTCAGGAGAAGCTTTGGCTAATGGAGATGTGTTAGCTGTTAATTCTCCTCATTCAAAACGAGCTTTATCGGCATTTAAACCATGAATAAAGATAAAGAATAAGAAAAATGGAATACTAATGTTTAGAACGACGCAAAGAGGTCAAAGGTCAATGCTGCAATGACATCGCAGGGCAACATTTTGCCTTCTGAACGCAGTATCTCAGGAATGACTGAAGGGAACCTTTTCAAACTTGGACCAAATATTCACTTAGTCTCAAAGATGAGCTGATTACATTTTGGTGTTTTTAAAGGTCAAAGGTCAAATACATTGTGACCTCAACAATAAGTTTTGGGTCTCTTGAACAAGATAACTGCCTCCAGGGAAAATCTTCAAACTTTGAAGTTTTTTCACTTGGAGTCAAAGTAAAATAAATATTATAGAGACTGAAACTACACTGGGTGGCAGAGGCGTGAAACACAAAGGCGATTCCTGTACTTCAGCCCCTGCAAGCACTTTATATCTGAACTTAAATTTGGTTTACTGTCAGCACTTGAACCGGAGTCTAGTTTCTCCTTCCACAAAACATCCAAACAACAGATGGCTGTGCTGGACTGGTCCTGTCTGATTGGATTTGTCCTCTCATTCTTTCTGTGTCTTCCCCCACCCCCCCCCCCGTTATTTTCCTACGTCCCCACAGGAGACACCCAGCGCTTGGAGACGGTTTGGTTATCGGGCATCTGCCAGAACGAGAAGAACGAGGTGATGAGCAGCAAGCTGGACATCGACAACATGGCGGGTGTCTTCTACATGCTGCTGGTGGCCATGGGCCTTAGCCTGCTGGTGTTCGCCTGGGAACACCTGCTCTACTGGAAGCTGAGACACTCCCTCCACAAGTCTCACAAGCTTGACTGCCTGTTGGGCATCAGCAGGGTGAGACTTCACAATAAGTCAATCCATTACATTTTATTTGTACGGCTCATATTCGCAAATCCAGAGGGTGTTTATTATTTATGAATCCTTGTTTAGCCCGATTGCTGATTGCTTGGTTTATGGAGGTGATTTAGAAAATTTGCTTCACTGGATTTCACATTGATTATTTATTAAAGTGACTGATTGGCCGGCTGTAATTAGATTAGTTGAATAACAGCTTTGTTGAGTGATTGAAAGATTGGTGGAATGTTTAGACTTTAAGCTGCTGTTTGATGCTTTTTCCCATTTAAAATGCAGCTTTTAATAAAGTGTCTTTAATGTGATGATAAATGAGGGAAGATGGACGTGTATTTGCATGTAATTACATAGTATCCTTGCAGGGCTTTATTATTAAATTAGCTAAAACGGCACTGCATTCTTAGTAGAGGGAAGGGAAAGAGAGGAGGGATAAGAGAAAGACAAGCGGCACTAATTCTGCTGTTTACTCAGCATTTAACTTTGATTGCTTAATGCTCGTCCCCAGATGCTGTTGTTTTGGGAGCGTGGGCACCGAGGCAAAGAGCTGAGGCTGAAGTTACAGCCAGGGACACGTCCATGGTCACCACCCTCTCAGCTGTGATAATTACACTATTGTGCCTGGATCTGGGTTTTATCAGATTAACGGCTAAATGATGATCTGATCATTAATCCGTACAGGGCGGCCCCAAGGGCCAAATTAAATTTGCCTCTTTCAGGATCCCTCAGTGAACAGAAAGCAGTCCTGGGATTTGGCTCAGTTTGTCCGTGCAGTTGGAGACGTTTTTTTTGTGCGGGGAGGGGGGGGGGGGGGGGGGTTATGGTGCATGTGTCCATGTGCGTTTATTGGGGCAATCCTCTCAGCTTAAACTGTTTTGCTTTGAGTCCCAGGAGGATGCATAATGAATTTGTGATACTGTGAGATGTAAATGGAATCAGTTTTTTTTTCATTTTACCGCCAGTGGGATTTTTATTAGTTGGGAATTCGGTCGTCGATTTGAGATGCACAAAATCTCGTCTGTGAAATTATAACTCACTGGACCAGTCGGTTGATTTAAGGTTATACAGTTTGTAGTAGCGACTAATTTAGAATTCAAATATGAATTCATAGTCTTCTCCTCCTTTTATTTTACTACCTCTTGAGATGCTTTTAAACATAAACTCAGGAGAATGGCTGCATAATTGGGTCCGGGGTTTTTCTGGTTTGCCTTTCACGTATGAATCACGCAGCAGGGAAACAGACCAAAAGCTCTCGAATCCTATCGTCTATCCAAGTCGTCTGGGTTTATGACTCTTCTTTTTCATCCCTTCTTCTTTATTTCCATTTTGCGTCCGACACGTGATCGTCACTGACACGCTCACTCGCTCGCGGTGAATCCCCTGAATAGTTTCCTGCTGTGTTTACTTGTGGGCTCACTAGTTTTTACTTGGGGACTGGCAGGAGAAACTCTAACTGACTCTCTTTATGTTTTTCATTCTCTGTGCATCTCCTCTGTCTCTCAGGGTATTTACAGTTGTTACAACGGAGTGGAGGAAACGGGGCGTTCTTCCGGTATGGCCAAACCTGACCTGACCTCCAACTACGCTCAAGCAAACATGCTGAAGATGCTTCGTACTGCCAAAGATCTGGTCTCCACTGCCAATGTGGAGAGCTCCCTGGACAATGCCACCAAGACGATAGAACACTTGAGCCGTCATGGCGGCAGCTTGCCTCTTCGTGTGCCACAGATCTCCACTGAGTCCGTACCTGGAGGATTTGCGTATATAACTGAGAATCACTCCTCCCTCCCGCAGCGCTCGATGACCCCACCTCTGGTAGCTGTTACCTCTCTGAAGCAGCATAGGAGCATGAGGCCCACGCCGCTGCGTTACACCCTCCCTACTCGCTCTACTCCCTGTCTGTATGACCGTCCACTTCCTGTATCCAGCCTTAGCAACCCCCACTTGGCCGTGGGTGAGCCCCTCCCTCATCAACACCCACACCATTACCAGACCACCGGGCGACTTTACGTAGACTCTCATTCACCGTTCGTCCCCTATGGTGATCTACAACTACCCGACATCTACGCCTCCCACCCGGTCGCCCCACCTCAGAACCAGCACGTCCCAGCCGGCCTCACCCGACGGAAAAGGAGGTCCAAGAGTTTCCAGTGTGAGGAGGAGGAGTTGGAGAGGCGGAAACACAGGGACCAGGAGATGAACAACCAAAGTCCCGTCTGTATGAGCGAGCTGAAAGTCAACCACCTCCAAGAAAACCACCTCTCTGCAGCCAGCGCTGAAAGCATATACACAGGGGAGGGTGTGGGTCCTCGGGTGGAGAACTACGGCTCCTGGCCGCCAGAGGACCTCATGCTGAGAGGGAGACGAAGACACCGCCGCCCCTCTTTCCTTAAAGCCACGTGGGGCAGCGAGCAAATCCGCCAGCTCGACGAATCCCAGTCATCCCTCTCCAGCCAGTCACCTTCCACCCTGCCAGACCTGTTCCCATGCATTCTCACACCAACCACGCCCGCCAAGGCACACAACCCCGCCCAGCTTCGAAACAACCTGTGCCTCTCACGGAACCAGGCCTACCTCCACATCAGGCAGGACCAGAGGAGGCCCACAGGCCGTAAGGGCCAGAGGCTGCGCTACTCCCACTCCGCCCACCTGCCCTCGTATGGAGAAGCAGTGCGACATGGGACTGGGTTTGGACGGGGGATGGTGCGGAGGGCTACCAGCCTGCTCACCAGACAGTACGCCCACTACCTGAACTCATATCCAGGACTACCCCTCTACCATGGCCCACTGGACCTACAGCACCACAGCCAGGCTTCCAACAACCCCAGCCCAGTGTGCCAGCTGTTGGCATGTGGCGGTGGGCGATGCGGGGGCCAGCGGGCACTGCTTTACCAGGACAGTGTATATGGGGGCTACGGAGTCTATCAGGGGTCCCAGACTGGTTTAGAGGCACAGGGCTGCCAGGGAGCGGGGGGCCAGCCTGCAGGGAGCCCCTGTGTTCTCCGCCCCTGGCGACGGGTGTCCAGCCTGGAGTCTGAGGTCTGATGGGAAAACAAAAGGACTTCATGAGATGGGTACTGTGGATTTCCAGAGGTTGAAACCACTATGGAGAGGGTGTAGTGGTGTGATTAATGAAACAGGGAAAAATTAGGACTTGAAGTAAGTGGTCATTTTCTGTGACTTTGCTTGGTAAATAAAAAAGTTTGGGGCTGCACATTTGACAGAAGACGAGGATGGACGAGGACCACACTGGTGTCATCCTCCAGAAAGCTGTGGGAAGCTGGAGCTGGCACGTTTCACTCGCCGCTTTCCTACAACATCGCTTCTGTGTTTTTCCCTGTGCTTTAATGTGCACCAAGATTTAAAGTCTACGGTGTTGGCGCATGGTCTGTGTGTGTGTGTGTGTGTGTGCGTGCGTGTTGTGCGTATTTTATTGTGGTTGGTTGGGATTCGGTCGTGGGTGTCGTCTGGTAGAGGAACTGTTTACAGCTGGGGTAGAAAATATGGGAGGAATAAAGAATTGTAGCCACTGAAATACAAGCAGCAGTTGTAGCAAGATTTTGTGAAGACAGTGGAGTTTAAGTCCAAAGTAAAAAAAAACACATACCTGGAAGAACTCATCATTCTGAGACGTCTGTTTTGTGAACATCAGGTAACTTCTTGGAGTATTTACACCGTTTTTTGGAGCTAAACCCTTCACGTCCTCATCGTGACGAGTCACGGGAAGCAGAGACTTTGTGGAAACAGTCAATGTGAACACAGTCTGTAAAGTGATGAAGATGTGGGGGGCAGGGGGGGGGGGCAGCGTTGACCAGCACTAGGTGTCTTAAACCTTGGACTCTTCCTCACTGGGTCTCGGCGTGAGGCCACAGTACAGCACAACATCACACAGGGCCTCACAGTAAATAACTTCTGTATTCAAAGTACTGCATCGATATAGATAAGATGTTCTATTTGAGGCTGGTTAGTGTCATATTCATGTATTCTACATATGATAGGAATTTATAGTCACTCTTTAAAATTTTCTAATTACACTTCTGGCACATTCTAATGTTTTCTTTTTTGTAAAGCTATTGCTAATCTACTGGAATATTTGTTATTATTGTATTAATTCTCATCAGTTGGCCTATATTAACATTTTCATCACTCTCTCTCTTTTCCACTCTTTTATATTCCCTCATCACCCCCCTCTTCTCCCCTCCCACCCCCCCCCATTCCTTTTAACTGTTTAATGATTAAATTTAAATGAGTTAATTGAAAGCTATTCTAGTATCTATATTACCTGGCTCCCTTACCCTGTAATTAATCACCTAGACCAATTAAAGAGCCTTTTTGGATGAACCAGCGTTCTCGTGTGTGTCGTCTTTGGAGAGACTTGAACTTTCTATTTCTCAATGCTCGCTTCAAGGAGACATATTCTCCTCGTATTCAGGCTCATGGTTTTTATTTGATGTTTCCCTTGAAAAGGTTTTCATGCTCAAATGTTCAGAAAACTCATCGGATTCCTCAGATGGTTTAAAATGCTGCAGCTCCTCTGTTCAGCCTCTGTCTGAAACTCTTGGTTTGAGCTCCTGTCTCTTTACGGTCGATCTCTCGTTAAAGCCCAGTCTGCCCTGATTGGCTGGGGGGCCATATGACATCACATCGATGAGGAAATATCAATCACCACTGAAGAAGTGTTTCAGGAGTTTGGCATTATGGGAAATGTTCTTATACTTTATTCGGATCTGCTCCAAAATTGAAAGGTTTCTTTTGTGACCCATGCTTCATCTTTCCACTAAGTTTTGTGTTAATCGATCAAATAGTTTTTGCGTAATCTTGCCGAATAAAAGAAAAACAAACGCAGATGAAAGGAATAAAAATGACAGGAAAAGGACGGCGCAGAACAAAACCTGTGAAAGACGTTCTGATGGTGAATCAAAGCCTCTTGTCAGTTTGTCATCTGCTGCAGCATCCTGGAGGAACGTCCCCCTGGCGTCCGGGTCACATGTCACCTGGTGACTGACACCACAGAGAAGAGGCTGAAGAAGATCTTCTCCTTTTACCTCCAATCTGCCGTCAAACTTTACAACTCCCGACAAGGTTTCTCACAGGTTTCGCTAAAACCTGACACCAGCGGCGTTCACCTGTAGCAGCTTTAAAGACGAGCTGCTCCAGGCCAAGGTGACCGGTTGCAATGGCAATTACTCTCTCTCTCCATGCTGTTGGCATGATGAGATAAGAAGTCTCCATTCGCGAGGCCAGATGAGTAATGTTGCTGAGTGCCAACATTGACTGCTTTGATTTTTCCATTACTCTGCTTTGTTACTGGAGCTCTGCTTTAGATTGGACCATTATATTGATTTAATCCTCCACCGTGCTACTGATCCCATTTTTTCAGAGTTCAAGATAATTGGAGTCCTTTTCATCCCTGAGGAGCGACGAGGGTCGGTTCGCCCCGATGATTGTGTAATTAGGAGAAACGCTTGTCGGCCTGGATTCGTGCAGGCACAGGTGGACTTGATCTTTTTCTGTCGACTGCGTATATCTGTTTGTACGGACGGATGAATTCTAAATGTGTCCTCATCACTGACATATTCTGTGTTTTTAAACCCGCTATTTATAGAGAGTTAAATATGACAAAGTCGAGGATGAGAGAGAAAGTGACGTTAAGCTCAACTTTGTGTTTTTTAAGAACAAATCATTTCCCAAAATAACAACTTTCTTACACTCAAACGTCAAAACACATCATCTCCTCGAATACGAATTAGAGCTGAAGTCTTTCACTGCGAAATGAAGCCCCATGTGTTTGGAATAAAAAATCATCTTGTTTCATTTTAATTAACACAGTTCAGTTAGACACTTTAATTAGCTAATTAACTATTGATTTGGAATCTTTTTTTCTTTTCTACTTTTTTCAACTTTGGTCAAAATAATGTAAAACGCATCCAAATGTCCACATTCACAACTTTTTTTAAAACAACACGGTGTAACTTTGACTGAGCAACGGCGCCCCCTGCAGACACATGTGGTGGTTAATTCAGTGTTTTTGTATTATAAACAATCTAACATCTAATGTGAAACAATTCTTATTTACTAAATTATAGTTTCTAATTTCATTTCTTAAGTGCTGTAATAAGAAACACAATGATGAGGATTTAATGCAGCCGCTCGGATCAGTGTGTGTCCCTGTGTGTGTCCCTGTGTGTTTGTTTGTTTGTGTCAGCTACATGTTTGTATTGGCTCCCTCAGGATTGATGAAGAGCCTGTCTTTCCAAATGATGAAAGATGTGAGTCGTGCATATGAAAAAACATCAATGGAAACACCTGGGACGAGCGGCAGACATCACATCACACACACACACACACACACACTAATACACAAACATCAACATGTGCACATTCAAACAGTCGCCCTCTCACATACATCAACTCTTGAAATGTGAAGCCAAGGCAATGATGATGAGCCTAGATGACAATTAGGCTCCGTCACCAGCTTGAGGATTTAATATTCATGTCAGGAGGACACTGGAGTCTGTGAGGACCAACCTCAAACATTATTCATGTATTCACTCATGCGCACACACACACACACACACACACACACACGGCACTTCATAATCTTCCACCAGAGACTTTCAACTCTTTTATCCATCTGCTTATTTCTGAACTCTTTTTTTGAAATAGGATTAATGTCAAGAGCTGCAGACCGGCGTCCCAGTGGATTTAAAAGTACACAGATGCTGTTTATATGTATATAAACAACAAGCAGCAACCTTGACAGGGCACAACGTCTGGAGGCGCCAGAGGACCCGGGTCCGGTCTCCTCACGCCCCCCCCACCACACCTGAGAATAAATTGCTTCACATATCGCGGCAGCAGCTCCAGATGCTCCGAGTCACCTTGAGACAAAAGGCTGGCCTGGACCTCCCAGATAGGTGAGAAGGGAGCGGGAGAACAGAGGAGATAGAAAACAAATGTGGGAGGAAAGAGACAATAGCAGAAATATTTAGGACAAAGGTAAAGAGGATCATGAAAACTAGAAATAGCTGCGATGATGGACGGGAATCGTCAGAGACAAGAGGAGGAGATGAGATTTAGAGGAGATGGAGAGAATAAGGGAAAGAAGGTGAGACAGGGAGGGAGGAGGGGAACATAACAGAGCCATGTAGGACAGAGGATATCGGAACAGGTGGGACGTGGGGAGGGACGGAGGGACGGAGTGGAGGGACGGAGGGACGAGCCAATTTATTTCCACGTCTGACAGAGAAGAGGATTAGGATCTGAACTGCAGGACAATGAAAGTCCCCGGAAAAAGTTCTGACATATCTACAGTTGCAATGAAAGCCTCATTAAAGGGAGATCCCAGAATAAATCATTAGTATTTAACCGACATGTATAAATAAACATGACAGCTGCTCTCTATCCACCAGCACATTAACTGAATCATCAAAGCAGCACAGCGTTCTGACTGTGACAGCTGTCTGTGCATATGAGGAAACATATTATTGTGCTACACTACGCAGTTAAACTCTGAATTTCAGGATCGGTTGTGGGCGTGTGTGTGTGTGTGTGTTTTCCTATCAATGAATGTGTGTGCGTGTCTAGTATCCGAGACGATTGGATCTGCCGGCCAGCAGGAACGTTAATTACTTCAGCAATCTTCAGGCTCACTTCCCCAAATCACCGCCCCATCTCTGGTGTGGGAATGAACTCTGCCATTCAGGAGGCCGCGGGCCGAGCCTCCGATTCAGATCCGCTCAGAGCGAGGAGGAAATCTAATAAGCAGAACAATACAGATAGAGCATGTTCAAAATTGTGTTTCCCTTCCACTTCCAAAAACAGCTAAGTTTTGCTGTAAATCGTCAATTCTGGGTGATCGTCCTGGTCTCCTGATGAATATATGTTCAAATAATCATCCTCTTTTATCTCCGTTTTTGGTCTCCACCACCTCTTGATTGAAATTGCTGCCTCTTAAGCTGCTAATTGCACTACTAATGTTATCCAGCTTTGTGCTAAATCTGTGTCTGTACCACGTCTGTATAAAAATGTGTCATTAACATCATCAACCAGGCAGTAATTGTGTTTCTTTTCAGTAAACACATTAGAAGCCTACAGTGAGATTTCTCAGAGACCGGCTGGAGGAACGTGCTTCTACGTCCTGCTCCTCACGTGGCGTTTTTCCTTCAGCGTCTTTTTTGATCAGGCTGATTTTTCATCCCTTCCAAACTGCCACCAATCTCTATTAGAGCAGAGACTGCAATCCTGAGGGCGCACCAGTTTCTCAATGAGTTTTTCGGGGGGAGCAATTTCGGTGTGGCACGCGCAGGTCTGGCTTGTGTGAACACAGCCTATACATCATCCGTCTGAGAAACACACAGGAGCCGCGAGTTCTCCGCGCTAACCTCTAACCTCGTAGGAAAAATAAACTAGCTCCTTGTAAAAAAACATCTTGATTTCTACGTGAAGGGAAAGTGTGCAGGTGATTAGCAGGTGTCACGCTGTCGACGTCCTGTGAACGACACCATGAAGCTCTCGCTCCTCTTCTCCTTCCAAGGTGACAGCTCCTGGCGTGTTATTGGCAACGGCGACTTCAGTAAATTAACAAAACCCCACGATGAGCATCGCCAAGGAAGCAGGCCACACACGTCATATCATCACAGAGCGTGAACAGACATCCTCCCGCCTGCCAACGAGACACATTGACACACACACACACACACTGCAGGCTACAGAAGCCAAAACCATAGCCCTCTAATTAACCAGCCCCACCCTTCTGACCCGGTAGCCAAGAGCAGCCTTATTATCGGCCAGATCTCTGAGTCTTTTCCCGCTCTGGTAAAATGAGGTGCCGCCCTCTGCTTTCCTGCAGGAGCGCTGCCAAAGGAGACGTGAAGATGGTTAGTTGGGACGTCAGTCATGAAGACTTCTCACTTCCTCAGTTGGAGATGGTGAGAACAGAGTTTGAAGTCTGGTCTTTTCCTTCTTCGCTCAAACGCTCGTCTTTCTCCAACACTAATTATTTCTCTTCCTGCGTTCGTGTGCTTTCTTTCTTACATTCTCTCTTTCTTTTTCAATCTGTTGATGATTGATTATACGAGTTTGTTTGTGCAGGATCAACTTAAATCAGTCCTGTGATCGTCCGCTGTGTCCTCTCCAGCATGAGGTAATGACTTTCCTCTCAAGGTTGGAAATATGAAACAGTAATGACATTATTACTCAGGATACAACTTGTCCTTATCCTTGATGTATCCTCAGGGCTCTCGGTTCGAATCCCTGACCTTTCTTTGTGGAGTTTGCCTGTTCTCCGTGTGTCCATGTACTCCGGCTTCCTCAGTCCTAAGACATGCACACTTGTGAGGCTAATTGGCTGAGGCTGTTCCTGTCAAGCGTCTTTCCTGCCTCTCGCCCAATTTCAGCTGTGATTGAATCTAAAAATAAGTTTGATCCGTCTCCTTTAAAACCTACATCTTGAATTTTGATTCCATATAGACCATAACTGCCCAGTACACTTCCATCATCCAACCTCTAGTTACCACTTTTACTCATGTCTTTTTTACTTTCTTTTAGAAACTTGCACTTGCTTCATATTACACTTGAGGAATGGATAATATTAACTTTTAAGATTTTAGTTTTTGTGATAGTTTTTTGTTGGAATGTTTATATTTACTGTGTGAGTTCAGCATCACAGGACGAACACTGGGTGCAGGAGGGATCTTATCTGTATTGGATTGGATTGATTATATATATATTTGTGTTTAGAATCCTATTGGTTTATCTCAAGCAGTTTATAAAAAGACCATATATTTGTTGGATAATAAATCATTGACTTCACTTAACACCTTTTTGTACGAGTGGACACGAGGATGATAAAGCTGCTTGCAGACCAGATCACGTAACGTAGATTAAAGTGAGGAGTCTCAGAGATAGAAAAAGAAGAGGAAGAAAGAAAAGAAAAGAAAAACAACACATGACGTGTCCTGACTTTAGCAAAGTCCATTTCAGTTTGTAGCCCTGAGGAAATCAATGAGGAAGCAGCAACTATTAGAAATTTGGAACAATGATTCCGACCCAGTGGCTACAGGGACACAGCAACCTTCACCAGACGCACACACACACACTGAGACACACACACACACACACTGAGACATATACACACTCAGACACACACAAAGACACACACGTACCCTCATTCATCTGTAATCATGATAGAAATAATTCTTTAGACATCAGCCGGTGTGCAGCAGGGGAAATCTGTGTGATTGTTTTGCAGGTGAAATGAGACGATGGACCACTCAGGGTTTGGACTCCAGTGTCTCAGGGCGCCGACACACAAACCTACTGTCGACGCAAATGTCTGGAAAATATTTCTGTCCCTTGGTTTGACCTCGAAGTTCCTGTTTTATAAATGCATTCGATTAAGTTTAGAAATTATTTTTGTGTTTCACCAAAGGGATCGGAGTCCGGAGAAAGAGGGTTTCAGAGCAGAAGGACAATTTGTCTGTGGATAGAACCGGTGCAGGAACTTGTTACCTTGCACTTATATTCCCACCCTGACATATTGACACATTTATTTGTCACGTAAACTCTGAAAGCATCAATATGAAAAGATGGACGGCACTTTTAACCCAGTTTCTAAAGCCTGAATATCACATGGGACGATCATGGCTGTGAGTTTGATGAGATAGGATGAAAACTTAGTGCTGCCTTGTTTTGTGGTGATGGCTCCAACAGAAAATGAGACCAGAAGCAGTTTCAACACAATAAAATTACTGTACATATTATTTTTTAAAACGAAGTAGACACTTTTCATTTTAGGTGTTTTTCCGACTGATTCCCATTTTATAAAACCGAAAAAATACTGATCAATGCAAGCAGATAGTATTGGGGATAAGAGGCGATGAGTTTGTGGAAGGTCATGTGTAACAGAAGGATGTGCGTGTGTGTGTGTGTTTGTGTGTGTATGTGTGTGTGTGTGTGTATGTGAGAGAGAGAGCAGAGCTGATCAATGTGGACAAGTTCGCACTCTGGACGATAAGACGGTTGCACCTTATCTGAGTCAGCACAAAGCACCTCTAACAACACTGATAATACTCCTGGGTGTGTGTGTGTGTGTGTGTGTGTGTGTGTGTGTGTGTGTGACTGGGGAGATAGTATCCATGCTACCTTTCAGGACAAGACCAATTTCACCCAAGTAAGTTTCAGACTGTGATCTCTCTCTCTCTCTCTCTCTCTCTCTCTCTCTCTCTCTCTCTCTCTCTGATAAACCAGGTCAGTCCGAGGTCACAGTACGTTAAACCTCTAAACCAGAGAAATCTGAAAATCTGAACTGCTCTATAAACGAGACAAAAGATGGACGACATGACACCCTCCCAAAAAGTGAAGCCAAATCTCTCTATCTTCACCTGCACTCGCTGGTTTCGTTCCCACTCCCGATAAAACTCTTCCCATAAATTCATGGAGGAGAGAACATTGCTCTTTCTGATCACTCCCCCTGATTTGTCAGGCGCCGAGCTGAGGACGTGGAGCGGATTGTACCTGTCGGAGATCAGCATCAGGCCAAGATCAAACCAGACAGATTCAGAGGTACAGAAGAGGACAGAGGAGAGGAAGAAAACACAGAGATAAAAGAGGAGTGGAAAGAAGAAGAGGAGGAAAAGGAAAATACAGAAGATGATTGGACACGATAGGTAAGTCAGGGAAGGGAAAAGGAGCAGAGGAAGGAAAATACAGAAAGGAAACAGGGAAAGGAAATGAGATGAGAGGAAAGGTGACAAGAGGAAAGGAAATGAAAGCAAACAAAAGCACAGGAAAGATAAGGACAGGAAAGGAAAGGAAAGGAAAGGAAAATGAGTAGGAGCAGGTTGAGACAGATGTTCACACTCGGTCAGTTCTGCAGCACTGACAGGTGAACGCTCACATGTCCCAGCGGAGAGCGGCTCCCTTACTCTGAATTCTTATATCTGTGCATGTGTGTGTCTGCACGTACATGTGCAGGGACTCTACCTGCTCTCTGTCCAATCAGCCACGCTACATCACTTTCTTTTTATGCGTTTTTCTGAATGTGTTCATGCCTGAATAAGCACGACCACTGAACCGCATGCTGAAAAGAAAACGCCAGTTCGGCCACTGGGAACCGAGCCAGGAGGTATCTGACCTGTCGGCCGTCGCCATGGCCCACGAACCTGAGACAACAACACACCGATAAGAGCGAGCACACAAACAGTGGGAGACAAAGGGCGGGAGGGACAATGAAAAAGCTTTCAGAGGAGGTCGTAAGGGTCAAACGAGACGAGGAGAGAAAACAAGCAGGAGAAGAGAATCAGAGGTGTCAGATACTTAAAGTCCAGATGTAGAAATCCAGTTTAAAACAGGACGTATGAGACGCTGCTGCTCTCCTCTTGTTAAACAACCTCGACTCTGCTGCTGTCGATTAATATCCAGCATGTGGCCGCTCCTCATCAACCCGGATTCGGCGGTTGTTGTTTGTTTGCTGATTTATTCATGCTGATTTCATTTCTGACGACAGAGCCATGTGCCTCGCTGTGTTTAAATAAAGCCTGATGCATTCATCTATTACAAAAACGCTCACACACACCGTGAGGGAGTAATTGCGGCGCCGCGTTTAATACTCTTTAATTCACCGCAATCACATTATGAACCGCGGGTTTGTCTGTGTCTGTGGAAGAAGCAGCTTCCTCTTTCATTCTTTCCTCAATTCTCAAGGGATGGAAGAGTAAAGAAATCTCTCTGTTGAATCTGGGTCTACAGCTGCTGAAACCTAAATACTTAAAGGTACCGACAAAGCAGCGTCAAAAGTGGTTCAAACAGCTCATATCTTTCCATCGAAATTATGGTTTGTTGATATTCTAGTACCTTATTAGCACTAGTGTTGACGCCACTGCCATAAAACAACTCAGGGCCTAAGAATATCTGCCTTAAAAATATAAATACACAATCATACCTCCAAAAAAAGACACTGATCCATTTGGTTTATAGTTCTATAAAAGCTGAAGGCTTTTATAGAACTATAAACATTCCTCACTGATTCCTCACTGATTCATTTGAATTCTGTTGCAACAGGTGAACGTTAAAAATCTGCTTCACGCTCACAGAAGAAACATGTTGATAGAATTGGTTAACGCGTGATTCTGTACGACCACAGCAGGGAGTGTGCTTCTCCGAGGGCGTACTGACCAGGAGGAGGAGACGTAATGAATATCTCTGTGAGGCTGGTGGACTTAAATGGCTTCACGCTCTACATCCCTCCTCATCTCCTGTGCCCTGCAACCTCACCAACACAAGAAAAGGGTCCATGCAACTGCCAGAAAATGAAAGTCAAAGTAAACCTGCCCATTGGAGGTTTTTTACATTGATATATCTGGGCACGTCTGTGTGTGTGTGTCTGTGTGAGTTTGTGGTTTTGCTGGGGACAGCATGTCTAACTGGGTTTGTCCCCATTTTATTTCTACTGTAGATTCATCGAGCATAATGTAAAGTGGATTCTGGTTGAGGTTAGTAGGCCAGGCTAGTAATTGGGGTTAAGGTTAACCCTCCAGGAAGCGAAGTTAATATATATAGATATATATATATATATATCTATATAAAGAGTCTACTGTAGATTCATCGAGCATAATGTAAAGTGTATGTGTGTCTGTGTGTGTGAGACCTCATGGACTAGGGGTGATTTTGGTGACCCTGCCATGAATCATAATATAATGTCTAAACACTATTTAAATGTAATTTAACTTTAGTCAAATGGGGATTGTGTGAGTTAAAGGTCAGGGGCAGCTGCAGCAGTGTGGATTATTCATAACCTGTCTCTGTAAACAGTATTTTTTTTAATTATCTTTTCGGATAAATATGTCATTTCTTGAAGAAAATGAAGAATTCAGGGGAATGGAAATATTTTAATGTTTAACAATGAGGATAAACGTAGAAATTCCAACATCTAAAGAGTGAAAGGCTTAAAAAAACTACTGCTCTGATATTTTCTAACAATTTGCTGAGGGTGTTAGAAAATTGGCGTGAATTACAAAAAAAGACTTGGAACTAAAGATTTAGATCCTAAACTCTTTGGGAAAATGTTCACTGATGTTATAAATCAACTGAGAAGTCGAGTCATTTTCTGAAAGACTTCTATTCAATCTAACCCGAGGAGCTGGCCCCTGCTGGTCATTCGAGAGAATGCAGCTTTCAGAGTCTATGTCAATTTTTATTTATAGTCTATTAGTAAACACATTAAGAATATATGGATTACACTTATATACACTCAATCGAAATAACTGTTAAAAAAGCATATATTCACTTATTATGGGGTAATTCAAGTTTTTCTGCGCTGTGCTCACATTGGCTTCAATTTTATGATATCACACATTCTGATCTATTATTTTTTGATTACCCACAAGATCTCTTTAACGTGTTCTCTGACAAGGCCGTGAAAGTCAACAGATCTTCTTTCTATTAATGGAGATAAACACGTTTCGTAATTGTTTCTAAAAATAATAAACCGTTTGAAGCCGTTTGACCTCGACATCTTCTGCTTTAAAAGACTCCGCTGACTTATTGAAATGAAAACACTTTCCAAATCCTTTTACCTGTGTGTGTGTGTGTGTGTGTGTGTGTGTGTGTGTGTGTGTGTGTGTGTGTTTTTGTGTGTGTGGCCCCTGAAGAGCCACATGTCAGGGCCAATCAGATTTAACAGTATCACTTGCATCGTGATCATTCAAGTCGACTTTCATTCATCTATCTTTTAATCCAGTGTTTTTACAATACTCTGAAGAAAAGATGCTACATTTTGAATCTGCAGGAGATTTTATGATATATAAGCTCACACACACTGTACATGAAGTGTGTGTGTGACTGGTGATGGTCCTTCTTCTTGTTAAAGGTCCCTTCCTGTGGGCCGACCCAGACTAATAGTTCTCATCCTCCTCTGTCCTGCAGTGTAAAGTGGTCTATTACATATCTCTCTCTCTTTACATTCTTTCAATTTTCTCTTTCCCTCGTCCCCCCTGGGGCTCAAATGAAAAGAGCATTAATGGGAATGTGACTCGTCCATTTCTCTCTCTGTCCTCTGCTGCTGTCGTTCCCTCACTTCGCTGTGGGGGAGAGCGAGGAGCTGGAGGAGCTGGAGGAGCTGGGGGAGCCGGAGGAGCTGGAGGAGGTGGAGGAGCTGGGGGAGCTGGAGGAGCTGGGGGAGCTGGAGGAGCTGGAGGAGCTGGAGGAGCTAGAGGAACTGGAGGAGCTGGAGGAGCCGGAGGAGCTAGAGTAGCTGGAGGAGCTGGAGGAGCTGGAGGAGCAGAAGGAGCTGGAGGAGCTGGGGGAGCTGGAGGAGCTAGGGGAGCTGGAGGAGCTGGAGGAGCTGGAGGAGCTGGAGGAGCTGGAGGACCTGGAGGAGCTGGAGGATCTGGAGGAGCTTGAGGAGGTGGAGGAGGTGGAGGAGCTGGAGGAGCTGGAGGAGCTAGAGGATCTGGAGGAGCTGGAGGAGCTGGAGGAGCTGGAGGAGCTGGAGGAGCTGGAGGAGCTATGGGAGCTGGAGGAGCTGGAGGAGCTGGGGGAGCTGGAGGAGCTGGAGGAGCTGGAGGAGCTGGAGGAGCTATGGGAGCTGGAGGAGCTGGAGGAGCTGGGGGAGCTGGAGGAGCTGGAGGAGCTGGGGGAGCTGGAGGAGCTGGAGGAGCTGGAGGTTTACGAGGAGAAAGAGGAGGAAGTGGCTAGCCGTGTGTCGTTGAATCAACTTCATGTGAACACACACGTGGACGTGTACACTCCCTGGAGAAATGCCCCTGCCCTGTATATCACACTAGCACGCAGCCTGGTGGGAAAACTGAAGATTTTTTGAATCAGTGGAGCTTCTGGTTTATTTTAGAAACACATGGGGGCTATTGATGTTCTTTTAAATATTGTGTATCAGTGTAAATAATGTTAAAAACATAAATATCCACTTTAAATGACTTCAAAAATTAAGAGCTTAACCCAAAGTTATAATTCAATTTGGTGAAAGAACTTTATTGTTATTTGTCCCGAGTGTTTTCTGGATGGGGAATCGCACCTGCTGAAAGGCCCAGAGCTGTGGTAACAGAGGCAGCGGCAGCCAAGGATCACCAGCGTTTGGCTGCGAGCAAGTTGATTTTCCACCCAGATCCTGAACATGGCGACTCTTTCCTCTATGAAAGTTTCATCTCTGTTTAATGACAGACCAGCCAGACGTGACTTCTTCACAGGAGTCTGAGTTTTATTAGTTGATGACTTGAATTTGAATTTGATAAACCTGAGTCTATTGGAGATTGGAATGATCTTTTTGATTTCTTTGATTGGACTGTAGTTTTTGGCCAGTTTGTGCAGTGCTGCACGTTCTCTATACTATTAGGATTTCTGTGAACTGTGTAGAATGTGAGAGGTCAGGATGGAGTGTGTGTACGTGTGTGTTATGTGTGTTAAATATAGTTTCTTTAGAGTATATGTGCCCTGGCAGTGTTTAGAGGATGTCAATTTAAGTTTTCATTACAGACTGAGAGTCGAGGGAACAGTTCCATGAACTTAAAGCAACAATGTGCCACTTTTTAACCTTAAATTAGCAGCTTCCGGATGAGTTTATGTGAATGTGGGGAAAGTTTCCTCCTTCGTTTCCTCTCTTTACCCTGAGCGTCTGTTCTGTGAAACTTTGGTGAGTGGGTTTGATCTCCTGTGAGAAGAACTGAGAGTCTCAGCTTCAAGTGTCAATCAGGTCCAGTTCATCCCCAGTTCAGCCTCAAACAATGCATCTGTGAACTCTTTTGTTTATTTTCCCGACATAAATCTTATTCTTTCACTATGGTTTCTTCCACGCCCTCCTGCAGTGGCCCCGGGCCCCTCCAGGGGGCCCTCCCCCCCAGTTGGAGAGCCGCTGCCTTTGTCTGATTTATTTTTAGCAGTGTAATTTGTCGACAACCTCATTCCAATTTAATGCCCACAATTGATTCCATGTTTTTTCTCCTTCTCCCCACCAGGTGTTGAGCTCTCTGGTGTTCGACACTCACTTTGAACCTTGTTTCCCAAAACCCATTGCAGTCTGACGACTGCACATCTATTCACAATGAAGCATGAAACCCACAAAACAATCTACATTTTTAAAATCCCTGCAACTGTACTCCACTGGTTTGCCTGGCTGCTGGACTATTATCAAAATAATCATGTTTTCACCTTCTCAAAACACATTGATAGTTTTGAAAATATGCGATAGAAAACACAGCCGTGCTTTTCCTGACTTAAGAACTTTTTAAACAAAATACAAATAAGTTTAAAAAGTGGTTGAGTCTTGAGCAAACAGAGGCTGAGGCATTTGGTTGGAGAGGAAAGCAGGAGGAGTAAACCCAGTGTGTTGTTTAAAGCTCCACGGAGGCTCAGACACATTTGTAATGTGTGGATGAGTTGCCACGGAGCAGCACTGCAGGGACAGTGGCTGTGTTTGCAGGAACAGGAGTTAAGTGAGATCACAGGGCGAGCAGCGGCCTGGCAGGAGGATGGGAGAGAGGCGTAGGAGCAGGGGGGGGGACAAGGAGCTGAGCGGTGAGGAGGTGGAGGAATACTTTACAATAACTAAAATAGTACTAGAATAATTTGTACCAGAAAACATAGTTTTTCAAATTCTTACCTCGATTGGGGAAAAGAAAGGACTTTTTTTTTAGGGTGATGTTGCTAAAATATTTCAAATGTGTATTTTGACTTTTAGGTCTGTTAAATAGTCCTTGATCTTCCTCAGTTGACCTCGATGTGTGTGTGAAAGTCCATAAACCGCTGCCCCGACATTAACCT
Source organism: Platichthys flesus (assembly GCF_949316205.1). Classification (NCBI taxonomy): domain Eukaryota; kingdom Metazoa; phylum Chordata; class Actinopteri; order Pleuronectiformes; family Pleuronectidae; genus Platichthys; species Platichthys flesus. Next base: position 18,097,907 of record NC_084964.1, on the reverse strand, counting down.
GCTTTATTCCCCTCGCTCTGAAACACAAACTGACTGAGCCCAAAGTGACCCGGTACAGTCCCGGGGCACAACTGGAGGACACACACAGACACACACACACACACACACAGTCATACACAGTACTCTTCCTCACAGTGGCGTCATGCCGGGCGAAGCTGTGTCAGTTGTGTTCGGCTGCTGTGAACAGAGAACAGATGCAGCAGCTACAGACGAGCAGCGTCTCTCCCTCCACCTCGAACTCTCTCCTCCCCTGCTACGCTTTATATTCCCTAAACAACTGTCACGTTAAAGTCAACAAGTAAACAACAAAACACACACAAATAAAAAACGTCTGTCATGATCAGTTCTCAGTCAAACCAGTTTAGAATGTGATATTTGTACGAGCTAGAAAGTCTCTAAGTAGAGTGAATATCTCTGTCAAGGCCCGACAGTCCTTTAAATTCTGTAAAACTGCACTTCAAAGATATTCCTAAATATATTATATATAGTATTTCATGAAGAGCTTTTGATTATTCTCTGGGAAAACAGTGGAAATGTTGAAAAACACAGTTGTTAGAGAAAAGTGACAAATCTGGATCCGCACCCAAACGTTCTCTGATGCATCCTTTTCCTTAAATTTTTAGTAAATCCGAAAAACAAAACAAACACACAAACCAACCGACAAACAAGCGGACGGGGGTGAACACACAACCTCCTTGACAGAGGTATATATAAATACATATTTGTATCTAACCCTACCCCTAACCTAACAATGTTAAACGTGTTACCAGGTTAGAAACCGGTCATACATGAGGTCAAGTTAAAAGCTTGTTAACACGTGTGTGTGTGTGTGTGTGTGTGTGTGGTTGAACACAGGAGTGTGTCGGCGCTGGTGAGTGTTTACGTGCTGGCAGTTAAAAACAGGTCATTGAGGTAATACCTCACGGTTTCATTGATGTCTATGACGTCCTCTGGGACGAGCAGCCTCGATGGGAAATGTCTCAAACTGAGGTTTTCTTCGGCTGCAGAGCTTTGTCCCGTCCTGCACACAAGATACTCTGACAATCATTCCCCCCGTACTGGTGTGTGTGTCTATCCGGCCGCATGCTGTGTGTGCGTGACTCTTTTGTTCTGTCTTCAGGGGAAGGTGGATGAGGTATCTGATCTTGAAGTTGACATTAATCAGTTTATAGGGTCACGTATGAAAGGACGAAGAGGAGAGGCGGGGAGATTTATTCGATTCCCGTCTGTCTGTCATTGCTCCGGTGGGACAGGCCGGTCAGCGCGTGTCCATTATGACCCCATTGTTTTTGGGTCACTCTCGGTGGCGGGATGTAAACAGGAAGTGAGGACAGAGGACGACAGCACAGGGAGAGAGTGAAATGAGGAGAAGGTGAAAGGAACAATAGAATGATAATGACTCAATGTCCGTCTGTCTGTGGGTCAATGATGATCAGCTGACGTTTCTTCTTCTGGGCCTTAGTGGAGGTGACCACTGTTCCCAGTTCTGTTCCAGTTTGTATGTGATACCAGAGCTGTCAGTCATCTGCTGAGGGACAGCCTCTGAGTTTATATCAACACAAATAATAATTGCAAATAACCACAACTATTCACATGGGTGGTTTTACTCAGTGTTTTTCCCTGATGTGCACACACACACAAACCCAAATAATGTGTGTGGGGGGGTATCCCTCCTGTCCTGATACCTGACCTTCCAGCCAACCACAGGGCTGATGATTGACTGTGTGAAGCCTTTGAGAGGATGTGGTGAGGTGTGGGAGCATGTGTGTGTGTGTGTGTGTGTGTGTGTGTGTGTGAGTGCATAAATTTGCTGTTTAATCTCTGGGCAGCAACAGTTTTTAAATCAGGCCTGAAAAGTTTTAACATCAAGTTGCAGAGACCTGAAATCTTATTGTGTTGTTTTTTTGTGGTATTTCAATGTTAATCCTTGTTGTTGTATTCACGGAGGCCCTGACAATAAATATTCAAAGCGTAATTATAAAAGTTTTGGTCACTCGGGTCAGAAAAACACGTTAAAACACAGTCACGGTCATAGAAAATACCGAAACAACCTCTGTAGGAGTGACTGAGACAACTGGTGCCTCCTGGACAACATGGTCTTCAAGACACTGTCACAATAACTTGTTTGGTCTGAGGTGTGAAACTCTCCACAGACGACAGAACTGATCTGGAACCTTTCACAAGTCAAAAGTCTGCAGGTCCGGACCAAACTCGTTTGCTGACGAACATATTAAATAAAAAATGAAATGCTAAAGTTGCTGCTTGTTTTCAGGACGAGGAAACAGTCGACTCTAACTTTGTGAGCTGCCCCTGGCAAATCAGTCAACACTGCTTTAGGCCAAGGATCTAAACGCCTCCACCACCACTGTTTCATTTATTCAGCATGTTGTGCAGCTCTCGGTGTCGTGAGACGACTCTCTCACTCTCCTGCTGTTTGTTGTTTTTGCAGATTTCTTCACGGGGCAACTAAAAGACTTTAAACACATCAAACGATCGCATCAGAACTTTGTGCTCCGAACTGGATCTGAGCCTAAATATTGATGGAGACGATAACCCACCAGTGTTCTTCATATGGCTTCTAGACCCCCTAAGGGCATAATGCTCCGTCATGATACTCTTTGTACGTGAATATTATAAACCCGACATATGCTTGAGAGTGCACACGGGGATCAGGTCTAACTTTGCCATGAATTATGGGCTGTTTTGAGGGATTTGCACCTGCCTCAGATAAGCTCTGCAGTTTTGTTTAATATCTTTAAAAATAACTTTTTCCACTTCTATTATTCAGGCTCATATCATCTGGCACAATTAACTCCAGCAAATAAACTCCTGAAGTTATTCTAAAGTTCAGTTTTGCTTTGAGTGATTCACACAGAGATGTTGCATGCAACAACTGAACTGGATGTAAACCAGAGAAATAAATGATTCTAATAAACTTTAAAACTTGTTTCTCTTTTTATTACACTTAAGAAATGTGTTTATGACGAATCTATGACACAAAGAACCTGCTGCGCCAGATACCAGATAATATTCAGAGGATTAACGTGAATCATCACAACCGCTCGTTGCATTGGCAGTATTTTAATGTGGCTTTAATTTCTATTTAAAAAATGTGGCTGGGAACTAAATCAAGATCCCAAACTCTGAAGTGAGGGCATAAATGTTTGAGCCTGTGTTGATATAATGAGCAGGCAGCGGGTATGAATCATTTCCGTCATCGCAGGTATTACAGTTTTGCGCCCGGGGCCGAACGCCTTGATTGATAACTCGTCTGATTACGCTTTGCCATCGGGAGCGGGAGGAAGAGAGGAAGAGAGGAAGAGAGGAAGAGAGGAAGAGAGGAAGAGAGGAAGAGAGGAAGAGAGGAAGAGAGGAAGAGAGATAATTGATGATAATTACTGAAAAACTGATAACGGAATCTTTAATGAATTCGCTGATATCTTCGTCCCAGACATAACAAGACGTAGTTTAATCCCCCAAATGAAATATATATCTACAAGAACATATATATATATATATTAATATACACAAATGTGTGTGTATCCCTGTATATTGGTGTTCTATAAGTGTATTTGTGTATTAACGGGCGGGCACCTGCTTGTGTATGTTGTGTGTGTGTGTGTGTGTATGACGTGTGAATGACTCTTTGCTTCCTGATGAGAAAATCTGTCAATCACCCTCCAACAGTGACAGTCTGATAATCACCTCCCAATTAGCCAGACACACACATGCACACACACACACTCACACACACACACACAAACACACACACACACATGCAAACACACAAACACACACACACACACACACACACACACACACACACACACAGACTTTTGGCACAGAGTCACTTTTTTTAGAAGGATTATTCCCCGCTCTGATGTCACCCACCTGTTTGACCTTTGACCCCCCGTCTCTTCTTAATTAGTTCTCCAGGGGTTGAACCAGCGTGCACCCTGTAGAGGTGGAGGAGACGCAGCAGACAGCCGTAAGCCTGCAGGTATAAAATAACACTAATGGGTTTGCAAAACACCCACTGCAGTCCACCTCTCCAGCGCCATGAATCAATGGAGATAGAGTGCGAGGGAGTGGGGGGGGGGGATAAACGCAGTAAGCGATGGATCAAAGAGCACAAATAAAAAACACCTCGGAGTGAGAAATAGATTTCAGTGAATAGATTTGACTGGAAACAGAGAGGGGAGGTTGGACTATAGGGACGGATTGTTCACATCTCTCAGAGGAGACGAGACTCCAGGGTAGAGCTGAGTAGCGGGGGGAGGGGGGGGGGGTGATGTGAGGTTGTACAAGTACCTTCTTACTGTACTAAAGTAGGTATTATTTTACTTTTACCCCCGAGATTTTAACACAAATACATTTCCTTCCTTCCTCAGATCAACCTGAGTCTCAGTTTACTTTGCACACGTTTACTACTTGCGTAAATAAGCTTGAATTGGTACTTTTACTTTTTAAACACAAGTACTTCAGCTTGAGGAGAGAATGTACTTCTGCCACCTCCGCTGGACGAAGAGAGAGCCGGATAACCGAGAGAATAAAAGACTTGGTGGAGGGAGGTGGAGAGTTGAGGTGAGCTGGGTTTGTGGCAGACTGGTGCCAGCATCGCTCCGACCAGTCTCCCTGTACTGGCCGGCAGATGGGTCCTGTCGTGGTGCCGCCTGAAGGATGGTGTGCCATGCCGACACAAAAACACACACACACACACACACAATGGTCTCTTGCAATTCCACTTCCTCCCTTGCCAGCATGGCCGCAGCTCTGACAGATTGAGAGCAAACAGGCAGGCAGGCAATAAGCTGGGACACCTGAGAGCACCCGAAGGACCCCCAGCTCTCACTGGCAGGCAGAGGAGACTGCTGGCCACGCTGTGAAACATCAATTAGAGGCTCAGGAAAAAAAAAGGCTCTATTAAAAGACCAATTAAAGAACCATTACAGGACAATGAGGACGTGTTACCTGTTAGCTCCGACACCACAAACAGTGAATCAGCAGTGTCGTCTTATCAGAGAGGTCACATGGTCGGCTGGAGGGCGTGCTGACGGTGCACAGGACGCGACACGACAGAGGGTCCTAACTCGTCGTGTGGTCCGTTAACAGACTGGAAATAAAGATGGAGGATACCAGAGTTGGTGGAGGTCCCACCCATACACTCGTCAACCAATTACGAGAGAGTCAGCTGTCAATCATGATGTTTCACCCTGTTTACACAAGCACTTCAACATCCATCAGTCGAATAGGAACTAATATTTCATAACTACGGCCACATTACGTTGCTCAACTACACACTGGTGGTAGTTACAGAGGTTATAAAAAGCCCACACACAGAAGCCATCTTTGAGAAAACCATCTTTGAAGTGTACTTGACTTTTTAGTTTGCTCCATGTCCTTTCTACTAACACGGAGGAGGCATGTTTCATGACCTACACTGCGGCCAGCCACCAGGGGGTGATCGAGATGCTTTGGCTTCACTTTTGGGAGCTGTCACGTCGTCCATTTTTATATTCAATATGCCAGGTTATAACTACAAACCCATGAGGCTCAATTAAAGATAATTGTTTAAATGAAGCAAACGAGTCGTTCGGACATAAAACTAACGACCTAACAGTGATGAAGAGGAGCAGTTTCCCACGGAGCAGTGATGAAGAGGAGCAGTGATGAAGAGGAGCAGTGATGAAGGGAACGCTTGTAGACTCAAGACTGAGATCGTCGCCTAATCACTTAACTATGTGGTTATTTTTTATTTCTGTCCACTGATGTGACCTCTCCAAGCACGCCTCTGAATCTGTGTGTATGTGTGTGTCTGTGTGAGTGAGTGAGTGTGTGTTCAAATGACAGACAAAGACAAGTGTTGTCCTTCTGTGTGATATCTCAGCCTCCATCAGGGCCAATCAATACATCCCTCAGAATTACTGTCACAACATGATGAAACACCCTGCCATACACAGAACACACACACACACACACACACACACACAGAGGAACTTTCTATGCACCTCACTCCTTCCCTGACATTTATTCTGTTTATTAAAAACACCTTGTCGAGCTGTGTGTTGTGTGTTGATTGATACAACACAGCGACTCCACGATGATGAATTAGACTAAACAGACGGTGAGAGTCTGGCTTCGTAACAAACTGATTCTAATGCTTGTAGCAGTGACGCCGCAAACACGGTAACACAACAACGTTAATTAATACAACTAACTTTTGAATAAACACAATTATTTAGAACAGTGTCAGCTGCAATAACCAAGATTCTAAATCTCCAAAACACTGTTTGTTTATTAATGTGACTGCAAAGAAAATAACCAAACCTGTGATATGTGAGAGCGTGAACCATTTCATTACCGTTTATTTGGCTGTGAATACAAACATCACACACATGTTAATCATCTTAAGTGAAGTATGACGTCCTGAAGGTGAGTGTAATTTATCGAGGCTGGTTGACCTTATCAGAAAAATTGTACCGGAACAGTTTCATGCGGCTCTTCCATTAAATGTAATCATTCCTTTTTGTAAAAATGATTTCATCCCATTTGAGATTCATGACGTGATGTCGCTGTGTAACCAGAACTTTGAATTGAGACTCGAGTTGTGTTACTGAGCTGGATTAATACTTTTAAAGAGAGAGGAAACCTGGATGATCAATTACAACTGACATGCTCCCCTGTCCTTCAATGATTGGTCGTATAATACGATTAGTTGCATGAATCATTCACTATATGATTGAACAGATGATTGGACAGAAGATATTGATATTTTCCTCCATTGAGCATCTCTCTCTCTCTCTCTCTCTCCTCCTCCTCCTCTTTCTCTCTCTCCACCTGAGCGAGGATCCGTCCTCGTTACATGGCGGCAGATTGACTTTGGCTGGTAAACAGATGTCATGCACTGCGTCCTTAGGGTCACATTTGTCTTCATAGATACCACGTTGAGACCCAGAGATAGAGATAGAGGGAGGGGGGGGGGGGGGGGGTAAACAAGGATATGGTCAATATGAATAGATCGAGGGGACGACAGGATGGAGAGAGAGTGGAGGACACAGGGAGAGACAGACGCAGACGTAGGACAAAGACGGACGAGAGGAAATTTGAGGTTCGGCCTTGTGTGAGTTGTGGGCATCTGTTGATGGGAGGATGAGACGGAGGATAGGTGCGAGTTGATTGAAGTATCGTGTCGGCCCTGGGAGGACAGACGGCCATCTTTCTCTAGTCTCGTAAACCAGGGAAAAGCCGTCCCACACGAGACCGCGGTGAGACAGCTGGTCTCAATGTCAGCAGGACGGCTGGTCTGGGATCTGTGGAGGGACACAGCAAAGGAGACAGATGCTGATGACTAATGGCTGGTATTATAGATGCACCCGCCACACAGGTCATATATGTCCTGTACATCCTGTTTTCTTATGGTCAAAACCCTTAATAACCGAATACACCTCTGAGGCAGTTAGAGCACCCCCTACTGGTAGTTAAATTGTCCATCACTATGCATGGAAATCGACTGTACTACTATCCACACCCATTCATCCTCCGTCCCTCATCCCTCTTGCCGATACCGACATCCCTTCATCCTGTCTTCCCTCCTTCCCTCATCCCGACCCACATTGCTTCATCCTCTCCTCCCTCTTTCTGACATCCCTACCCTCATTCATTCAGTCGTCCTCCTTCCCTGCTACCCAGATCCCTTCATCCTCTCCTCCCTCGTTCCCTCCTCCGTGTATTCTTTCATCCTTCACCCAACGTCCACTCATTTTCTCATCACACGTTGTTGTGGCCTGGTCCTTGTGCAGTGACCAGCTCCATCGTCTAACCTGGAAATAAACAGACGTCATAAGCTGTCAGTAGCGTACACACACAAACAGAGTCTATGACAAACACACACAGTCTAGGATACACAAACACACACACACACATTGTCATCTGTGGATACACAGACAGAGGAAGGTCACCGGGCGTCTCTGGATGTTTGGTCTGGAACCTGCAGCCGCCGCCAGTTCAAACATGACATCAAACCAAACAGCTGTCGTCGGGACTCAGTGGGTTTGTAGTTATTTTTGTTCACACGCTCACTTGTTGTCAGACGAGAGGCTTTTATTGGCTGCGTGCAAACTGGTGCACTGACCAGTTTTTTTTGTTTTTTTTTACTGTTGTTTACTCAGAAGATGCTTGAAAACTGTGTCGGATGAAAGATGGAGAGAAGGAGGAGGAGGAGGAGGAGGAGGAGGAGGAGGAGGAGGAGCTGTTTGGTGAGAAAGCTGAGAGGACAAGCGAGGATAAAATAAACAGCGTGAAGGGTCTAGTCAGCAGAAAGAAATTCAGAATCACAGACACATGTCCTGATTATGTTTTTTCATTTTCATTTTGAGTGTGTTTATATTCTGTCCTTAAATATATATACACTACACATGTACATATATCAACCTACGGGAGGACTGGGAAAGAGAAATGTGGAAAGGCCAAATCAGAAAAGGAGGATAAACATAGACAGATGGTGTGTACATATAAACACACATATAACATGGACACACACACACACACACACACACACACACATGAACAAGCCAATCCCATCCCTTTAGCTGACCATCAATCATCACTGACACATTATTAACCATGATAGCTCTGGTGGGTGTATCTATATCGAGAATATGCCTCGGTTTAGTCACACACACACACATGCTAATATGAGCATGCGTGCACACCCCCCCTCTCCCTGTCGTGTTTTTCAAAGTGTCATGGGGCGATCCATCACGCTCTGAGGGGAAATACATTTATAAATCCACGTCTCCTTCAGACTGCCTCGGTCCAAATGGAAGTCGCCTCCGAGCGACTCACTGCTGCTGAGACTGAGGACGTTGTTTGGTGAAGAGCCACCGAGCCGGAGATCCCACCGCACAAATGTGAGTCTAGTGACCCACAGACAGAGGAAGCTGATGCACAGGTTGTCTTTAGATTAAAAGTTGTATCTTCCCTTATTGGATCTGTTGCTGGTTAAATCTTATTTTTAAGGGTTTCGTCTCGTTGGATCATTATTTCTCACCTCAACACAAACTTGCGTATTCCAACCTGTTATCACAGAGCTCGACCTTTTCTGCCACGTCTGCACCAAACTTTCATCTTTGATCCTCACTCCTCAATATCAGAAACAGCCAGTCAGCGCTACAGACACATTTCAGTCTGTTCTCATCCTGTTGTTCATTCATTCGCTCTGTCCTGTTTGTATTTATTAACTTGTATTGTATTTATTGTTTTGTGCTTTATCTTGTAGATCAGGAAAATCAAAAGCTGCTCTGACAATCACCTGCTCTTTAACTCTTTCCACCCGAAAACCATTTTGTTGTTGCCAGCGGCTTTGATCAAACATCCGTCTTCCATGAAGTAATTTATGTTTTTAAAAATGTTAAAATCAAATGTTTTTGCTTTGGCTGTGATTATAGTGACTGTAGTTAAAGGACCAGAGCACGATTCACCTTATTAAAGCAGAAATACACGAGGAAGCTTCAAGGTCGGATCTCGTCCTATTAAAATTCACCCCTGATAGCAATGCTAATGACCACATAAGAAGGGAGGCTCCTTAATCAGGAGGAATATTCTCCTCCTGCTCCCCCGGTTCCAGGAGACGAGGGGCCTCTCTTCATTTGCGTTGTGACAGCTGTGTTGCAGGGGGTGTCCCTGCCGGCTGCAGAAGACGGCTGCAGAGAGGCGGTGGAGTGACTGACGACTCGGAGATAGTCCGTCTGTCAGACAGAGTGATGGCTGCGAGACGCTCGCTGACAGATCAGGCGAGACGGGGGGAAATAAAAAAGAAGAGGAGGAGGACGAGGAGGGAATCCTGGCAGCTCTGTCTCGCAGTCTGGGGGGAGGCTGGGACGAGGCTGGAGTGGCGGCTCTGATCAGGAGGCGCCTGTACTTGTTGATGGTGTTTTAAAGATGGAGGTGTGCTCCATTAAGCTCCATTAGGCTTGTTTCAATGTGGTGTTGATATCAGAGATCTTCTGCAGCCGCTGGTAAAAGCTTTTTTCACCATAATGGATGAATTAATGAAGGAGCTGGAGAGTTTCTGAAGAGTCTTACTCAATCACTCACACTCTCCCTGGAGATATAAAAGATATATTGATATTTTGATTATTGGACTGAACAAAGACATATTTTGTGTCATTTGTTGCTATGAATTTTATAAGGACATTATTCATTAGCTGCATGAGTGTCTGTGCTATAAAACTGCAAAAAAAGAATCCTAATGACTCTCCATATTCATATGGTTGACATTTGTGGTTTACAACTATTTAATATCTGCTGTAAATTGCTCCCCCACAGGAAGAGCTGTAGTAACTCTGGTAATTCACACTTCATAACTCCCCTCTATCAGTTGAGGGTGTTTAATGCTCTTTAGAAAGTGTTAGCATGTCTATAAACTAAACTTTAAGCCAATATTGTAAAATAAAACTTAAACGAAAAAAAAAGACTTACCTATATCATGGTCAATGTCATGATTGACAGCTGAGACTGATTCACGATTGGTCGGCTTCACCTTTATCCAGGAGCTTAGTTGTTGTACGATGGGAGGAAGTAGAAATTTGCTGTCCATCTTTATTAACAGTCTGTAGACTAAATAAAATGTATGTTTGCATGTATGCACGACTCAAAGGTCAGACCTGTGTAATAACTGAGTTTTTACATGTACTTACATTCAATTCCTTCACGTATATGATCTGTCCTGTTCATCCGAAGCTAATTGTCCAGTTTGGTTCCAGACGCAATTTGAACCTTGAACCTGCAGAAAAAAGTTAAATATCAGAATATTCTTCACGCTGTGAGCTTCTCCAGAGGTCACACGAGGTTCTCACTCTCAGGTTCTGACTCCTCGGGGCCAAACAGATCCAGAACCAGGAGCAGCACTAGAAACACACATTAGCATAAGCCTTTCCCTCTCACTGCCTCTGCTCTCACTCGCTCTGTCCGCCCTTCACACATCCACTGACACGTCCTAGTTCCACCACACTGAGACTAATTGGCCCTCCTCAGAACCAGCGCCTCTCTCTCTCTCCTGTTCGGGCTCCAGGCAGCTCAGGTTGTGAGTTTGTGCAGCGTTTTGTACTTGACACTGTTAAACGTCGGCGATTGTTCAGTTTGAATAGAAGTCAGAGTTTGTTTTGTGCTTGTGGCGAAGCTGGAGCTCTAAGCTCCTGGTGCCGGTGAAGCCTTGACATGTGTGTGTGTGTGTGTGTCTCACTTTGAATGTTTGTGTTTTTGTTTCAGTTTGAGCTGTTTGTGCACACACACGTCTGTGGAAAGCATATTTTAATGGCTCCTTTGTTTCAGGAGGAAGTTATCCATCAGAGGAGCTGAAGCGATGGCCACACTTACTCGCACTGTCATCGTTATTCAGCAGGATGACAGCCGCTCGTACTGTACTGCTCCACCCCCCCCCCCCCCCCCACACACACACAGGCTGAGGGGAAACAGGGAGCTGAGACTTTTTATGGGAACGAACAGGCACAGAAAGCAGGAGGAGAAGAAAAGAAAAACGAGACTTACACAAAGTTGTAAACGGAGAAAAAAAGAGGAGCCGAGGCTTAAAGGAAAGTTCAAGCATCATTTTGATGTTTTTTGTCAGTCAGCTCTATTTCCACTCCGGTCTGTCGCTCTGCTGCTGCGGCTGTTGTTTCTTTTTTTCTGTTTGTTCAGCGTGTGACTCGTCTGTCCTTCAGTCTGGCTCCCTTCACTAACTGTTAAACCACTGGTTTGAACTGGGATGTCACTCGGTGGAGCTCTTTAGAACTGTTATCATCAAGATGAATTAATTATTCTCTGAGAAATCACGGCAAATGTTGAGAAACGCCCGATTTCACAATGTTGATCTCTTCATAAAGAGCAAATCTCTGGATCGTGGAAATCAATCCTGTAGCGGGTGTGTTAAAAACAAACAAGCCAAGAAACGCACAAGGGTGAAAACATAACCTCCTGGACAGAGCTGCCTCCTCCATGTTAGCAGATGGGACATGGACCCAACTAAAAAGTGGGGCATTTATTTTGTCCAATAATCATAACGTGATCAAACATGAAGGATTCTGATTGGTCCTCTGACCGTCTGTGCCCCGCTGTCCCCTCCCCTAATTGGCTTCCCGGTGTTTCCTCCCACAGCGATAATCTCCAATCAACCATCTGCCGTGTCATCGCTCTGCCGTCCTCCTCTGTTCCTCCGCCGTGTTCTCACTTTCCCCTGCTGCTGATGTCAGGCTGCAATATTCCCTCAGAAAACAAAACGCTGTGCACGGAAATAATGTCCACGATTAGTCATGCACTCTCCTTTTAGAAACCGTCTGTGAGCCACAACCTCTGTGAAGTTGTGCCTGCGTCTGTGTGTGTGTGGAAAGGACCTCCTGTGATGGACGTAATAGGCCGGGACAGATGGCCTCCCACCCTACTAGCCCCCCCCCCCCCACACACACACACAAACACACACACAGGAACGTGCCTGAAGCCCGGCCTCTGTGTTTGGTCCTAGTTGTTGTCTCCTGTTCCAGTTCCAGCCTTATTCTGTCGCTCAGAGCAGCGGGAGCGAGCTACATCTGTGCCTGTGATGTCGCGACAGAAATAGAAGAGAAGGCGCCGGCGTTTGAACCGAGCGTTCAGCTCTCTGACATCTGCCGGGTAAAAATAAGCCGCCTGACACGTGGTGAACTCTCTGGTGTTGAGTTTAACATCTGCAGCGCGCCACAGGTCGGTGCTGTGACCACGGGGGCGTCGGCGGTCGGATGAAATCTCAATTCACTGTTTTTAACCGACAGACAAACATCACAGTTTGTTTTCTTGCTCTGGTTTGAACTTTGACCTCTGTGTGACTCCATGTGTTGGAATAAAAGGACAAATCCACAGTGAGACACTTTGTTTCCCCCCCCCCCCGGGGTGTCTAGACACTGGTGCTGGTGGAGTAAAGGCAGCAGGTGGTTGATTGTGGAGGGTAATGGTGGTGATGTATTTGTAGGTCAGGAATAGAACATGACTGATGTGGAGCTTTTGGGGGCTGGGTGTTAAAATAAAAAAAAAACAGGCAAAGTCTTTAACCTGCCCTTTTTTTATTGGACAACCTATTGACAGAATCGGTTTCTGGTGCAATGATATCAAATGTCAGGATAAAATATCATTCATTCATTCATTTGGGAAGTTACAGTTCAAACGTTTTTCTTTAATCCATTCACCAGATTTTCACTGTCTTACGTTGATGTTCCAGGCTAATTGAATGAAATGAGCTGTGTTTAAATATCGGCCTGTGTTCCCCGGCACTCGCAGACGACAGCACCTCCTTCTCCTGACGTCTCTTGCTCTGTGGACCCGTGAGGCCGAGCTGCTGGAGACACACTTCCAGGCGTCAGGTCTCTTCTCTGAGGTCCGACGACACTCTGCACCATTGAGAGGAGCTGTGCACTTGACAGAAGAATTGATTGGTTAAAGCTAATCCAGGGCTCTGCTGATGAGAGTTGTCATCGACCTGTCACCAGGTTTGCAGAGGGAGAGGATCAGTGTGTGTGTGTGTGTGTGTGTGTGTGTGTGTGTTATCTGCTCGACAATCAAACTGCCTTTATTCTGAAGACATGAACCAAACCCAGAGGAATCAAAGTGATGGCATCCACTGTCCGGAGGGAAAACACACACTCCTGCAGGTTGTGTGTCTGTGTGTGTTTGTGTCTGTGTGCAGATGTGTGGCTTTTCAGGAATATCTGTGTCACTATGTGGTTTGTTTGTGTGTGTGTGTGTAAGTCAACACGGTGGGTGACTTTTGTCTACCGCTGAAAAATGCTACAGGCTCAGAATAACTGAGGCCACAGTGAAGAAATGACGAAAGCAGCAATTAGAATCTGAGCACCGTGAAATCCTAATGCAATTACACACACTTGTTTCTGCAGAAAACAACAAGAGGATTAAAGTCTAAATGACTCATTTGCAAAGACAAGCAATAAAACAGTCCTCAGCCGTGTTCTGTGAGTTTCAGGGCATATAATGCAAAGTTCGTCATGCATTATTAATGAGTCGCATATTAAAAATAATGTAAGTCCTCTCCATGCATCGGGGAAGGGATTTAACTCTTCACGTGTCTGGAGCGTCACGTGTTCCCGCAAAGGAGTAAAACAACAAAAAATAACAGTTTATTTACTTGATGCAATGGAAGATAATGATAACTTTCTTCTTTTTTTTACAACCTTTTACATTTGCAGGTCCAACATCTTCAAAATCTAATAGACAAAACAATAATTATATAAATAGAGGTTTTCATCTGTATTTGTTTGTTTGTTTGTTTGGATGTTTTCTCCACATTTACATTGATTTCTCAGAGAATGATTCATGGATCTTCATGAAAACAATTATTTAAGTTTAGAGGACCGATATTTATGAGTGTGTGAAATATGATTCAGATCAAAATAAAAGCCAGGGCCTAGTGAACCAGGTTTCCCCCAGAGGACAGTCGAGTCAGTCACAATACGGTCGCCTGCTCCTCTGCTCTACCTGTAAATAATTCCAACGTCTCATCTCTGTCACATCAAATATTTAAGTGTCTCCCTGAGTAATACAGTTTGGATTGATTAGAGGACGTGCCCCCGCGTTTGGACGCACTGGAGCCGGATGAAACCAATAAGAGAGATAATTAAAGGAAGAGGGATGCACTGGCGTCTCTGTGTTGGCATTTTCTATTTAACAGATTTACAATCAAAGGGCAGGCGTTCAATTTAACTCAGACTAGACCACAAACAGCTTTCATATCAGCGGGGGGGGACAGCAAACCAATTAAATCCATGTAAATATCAGAGATTCTCCTCTGCTCGTCGTTATTAGACTCGGTCCATGTGTTCTGGGCAAAGTCACAAACTCCATTTCTTTAATTGTGACACTGGTTTCCACAAAGCACATACACGCCATCTAGTGGTCGCCTGTCAAGCTGCTTCAGTCCACTGACTAACAAAGTGAGTGAGAGAAGAGTCAGGTCAGGATGAATGTGCAAAGGACCCATCAAGGCTGCATTGAAACCAAACCAGCCTGGTACATTTAGGTGGAGCGAGTTTAAGCCCGGAGCCATTAGCCTGTGTCCTCCCTGGGTTTCCTTCTGACTGCGTTCCCACAACTTCCATAGAAACGTTTTCCCCTGGAGTCCAAAACCCATTTGAATCAAATTACAGACCAAAGTGCTGCACACGAGCAGCTGAGCGTTTAGCACGAGCCGGGGCTTCTGGGAGGGAGCGTTTGTGGGGCTCGCTGCTCGCCGCTGTTTGAGGCTCCTGTCAACGCGGCGCCTGTGGGAGGCTGGAGCGCTGGTGGAGGTTAAGAGTTGTCGACCCAAAGTACTTTTAAAAGTTTCACACAATTAGTACTCAAACAAATTAGGTCAGACAGAACAGACATGGTGCCGTGGTGTGATGTGATGTGTGATGGAGGAAGAGCTGCAGATACATCAGTAATAGATTTAGAAACATGTTGAACAAATAATGTGAATGAAAGAGAAAGATAAATGTTACCTGATAAATTATATGCAAATGACAACAGTTCTATATACTCTGGAAGGTCGTGGCTCGAGTACTGGATATTATCCAGTACATGTTACTTGTGTGCAAACAATATAAAAAAAGTATATCTGCTGTTCATACACGTGCACATTAAATGTTACATTTTTTTTATTTAAAGTTGGATTCCAATCAAATGATCTATAATAAAAATATATATATCATAAAGAGCAAATAGCTGCCGAGAATATGAATTCATAATTTTTCAAGCATTTTTGCTTGTTTATTTGTTTTGCTTTATTTTCTAACCCTTATTTCTGATTTAACTATTTGCACAGAAACCTAACAGAACATCATTGTCCCCTAAGAGCTCCACCAGTTAAAATGAACTGCCACCAACTGGGTTGTACTGGAAGCAGGTGGTGGAGAAGTTTACTCTTCTTCTTACAAAATGAGCCAAGGAATAACAACAGTAAGGAGAAAATACATATATACTATATTGTTATAAAACCAAAACATCGGGAGCACAGATAAAGAAATCCCTGTGCAGGTTTATTGGCTGTAAACATTCATGGTGTGTTGGTGAGTATCGAGGATCAGTGGTGAGATCACAGAGGTTTTGTCAGTTCTCATTTCCTCCATCAGAGAAAAGTTTGGAACATGCTAGTTTTCAGACTTTTTATCCAAGGAACATTCCTCCCTGGGAACTTGATCATCTTGTACAGATTTGAAAAACTCTCCCAACTGGAGAGTGGGAACCAGTGAGCAGTCCGCTGGTTCCCGTGAAGGCTCCAGAAAGAGGAGGAGCAGCGCTGGAAGACCTCGATGTTGACCGTGTGTTGACCCGGCGCCCATCGAGACACTCGCACCAGAATCACAGAAGAGGCAAAACCGCAGGTGTGAGGCGAGACGCCGTGGAACACCGACTCGTCCGGCCTCACAGACGCTCCCCTCTCCCAGACCATGCCGGCCCCCTCCGCCACCCCCATGCCGCTGATGCTGCACAGGGCCTGGAGGCAGACCTCCTCCAGCGGCCCCTTGTCGGGGAACCGAAGCAGGATGGCGACGAGCCGCGGCACCGCCCCTCGACGCAGCAGCAGCTCCTGCTGCTTCGCTGGGGGAGGAAATAATCATTCAGAGTTTGTTCACTTTACTTTTTATGTTTTATAAACGTCGGTATACGTGAAGTCAGTCTCAGCTGTCAATCAAAATGTATCACGCCATTTTTATAGCGTCAAATTACCACCATCTTTGAGAAAGAAAATACTTAACACAAACTTGTCCTATCTGCTAACATGGAGTAAGCAGGGTTTATGACCTATACCACAACCGACCACCAGGGGGCCAATCACTTTGGCTTCACCATGGCGTCAATCTTTATGTACAGTCTGTGGTTTGTTTCCAATCCCCCTGTTACTGCCCCCTGCCAGTAAGGGCTGTAACTGCAACGTGCCTAGTGCTAGCCTCGTTGCGATACGATGATATTTGCTACTGGGTTCCTTCACTTACAGCTGTCGTACGACATGCGTGCGATGGCCCTCGCGGCGTGAAGGAGCAGCTCCTGGTCCGTGCTGGTCAACACCGACAGCAGAGCCGTCACCAGGCCCGCGTCGCCAAAACCTTTACGAACCACAGCTGGAGGGAAACAGAACGAAAGTTACTGAGTAAAACCAGTAAGAAACCGGGTTTGTACGTGAATCTGGAGAAGTCACTCACATTCCTTGGCGAGTTCGGACACTAGTTTTGCCGTCAGCAGAGTGAGGGGCCCTCGGCTCCTCAGAGACAGAGCCAGGATCGGCAGGATCCCGCTCACCACCACCTGCTCAGCAGCGCCCTTCTCTGGACACAAGTGGAGTTAAATGCAAGTGTTAGCAGCTATAGTTCCTGAATGATTTGTTGCTTTAATGTTTGCAATGAACGTCTCTGGATTTAAACTTTAAGTGTTTTCCGTCTTTCCTCTCGTTGATGGCTGTGACCGGTGTTTACCTCTTCTGCCTCCAGCTCCCTGTTGCTCTCTCGCTGGGAGACACAAATACAGTTTAACGTCGGCCGCGGACTTACAACTGTCACACACCTGATCCCTTCACAGAACCCCCCCCCCCCCCCCCGCTCCCCTCCACCGTGGGTTTTCTACACGTTTCTTCATACAGACCGAGCAGCCACGATAGAGGTGCTACCACCAGGCGTGGGAGGCACGATGTCTGAAGGTACACCGGTGTGAAATCACATAAATATGTAAATTGCATGCAGCGGCATTGCTGTGTAAATTTTTTTGCAATTCATATCTTATGAGCTGACGGGTTGTGACACAGAAAATAACCCTGAGAACTCCTGGTTACAGCAGCGAGCCTGTGACGGGTTGTGTTACATCTCACGTTGTCTCGAAGGTGTGTGTCCCCGCTGAGGCCTGAAGGATCCCACAGCTCATCATACATTTGTGTTAGAGTGAAAATCAGTGTAGATGAACTCACTTCCCTCCTTGATGTCGGCCAGCACTGTGTTCAGGTGTGGTTTCAGTTCATGCTCGATCGGCTCCAGACCAAGAACCCTGATGGTTCCTAATGCGTTGTTCAGGTTGTCTGTGTCGAGATGAGAGATCAAATAAACTGAGACATATTAAAGGCATCAAACCATTTACCAGTTACCATATACGACATGAAAACACTGGATGTACGATCTATAGACGGAATATAAAGACAGATGAGGTGACAGCTCCCCAAGAGAGGCCTGTAAGCGCCCCCTGCTGGCTGGCTGCAGTATAGGTCATAACCACCCCCTCCTTCATGTTGGTGGATGGGACATGGACCAAACTAAAAGGTCAAAGTACATGTTGATGTTTCTGATAAGTCTGGTTTTAAGTAGTTATTTGATGCTGTAGATATATGGGTAAAACCTTGTGATTGACAGCTGAGACTGACTGGAAAGTGATCGAATGACATCATCGGGGCAAGATGGCTGCTTTTGGCTTCAGTTCTTGATACTGGGAGGAAGTGGAAACATGTCCTCCATCTTTATTTACAGTCTGTGGTATTAATGCTCCCACTCTGGGACGTCAGTAAAAGACATTTCTTGTCTCCCCGGTTTTTGTCACTTCTCTCCAGCGTCTAGTTCTTATACTTTCTCCATTAAAATTGAGACTTACACTACATTTTCAGTTGGACTAAATAATAACTGAGAACAGAGTATAATAAAAAGAACGTGAACTAAGATGCACTGTGTTCCTTCATGTGGAAACATCCAGATGTCGGCTCCCTCTGGATTAGACCTGAGCTGCTCCTGACGGGTTGTTGGTCTTTGTGGTGCAAAAGAAAACACGATTAAAGTGCTGCCGACACGCCAGCAGCTGTGTGAGTGTGTACTTACAGCAGCGGCTGCTTTGCCAACATGCTTAAGCACCGTCAGTGACAACATGGTGATGTGCAGCAGTGCTGTGCTTCAATTTCCTAATCAGGCTGAAGGGAATTGTACCAGTACTGCAGGTATTTTCTTTTAAATTAGAAACTATGATTGTTATGGCTCCAGATGAAAAGTTATTCATATCCAGTAGTAGAGATACAACCTCACGGTGCTGCAGGAAAACGTCAGGTCACCACAAACGTCTGCATGAACTTATATGATAATCATCCGTCCCTGGATGGAGCCACTGATGATTCACTATTTACCAGTTGCCTGATCCGAGGTTAATTCTGAAATCGGTTCAATTAAATTTAAACACCAGTGGAAATAAATCAAATTCATGGTCACATTTTCCCTGATGCTCTGTCAACAATAAATCCTCCCGTTGCCAAACCAGTTCTCTTATGAGTGAGTGGACATTGAATGAACTAACACAGGGTGACACAGTGAGGAGTCGTGTGGTCGGTGTTTCTCCAGATGCATGAAGCAGGTGGAGAAACATATTGAAGCTCTAAGTTGGAGTCCGGTCAATTTATCAGTTTGTCGCTAAAAATCTGTCCTTTACAGACATTTCAGTGTCGGCATCAGAATTTCCTTATATGAAAACTTTGGCTTTACATTAAAACAATCTTGTTCACTTATTGGATTCAAGTTATGATACAGTGTGTGGTTAAACCAGGGTGGGTCGCCCTCTAACCAGAAGGTTGGTGGTTTGATTCTAGTCTTCCCCATTCCGCATGCCGAGGCGTCCTTGGGCAAGATACTTGTGACAGGTGTCATTATTTAGATTATTACTATCATTATTATCGTAATCATTATCTTGAGACTTTTCTGAATTTAAGTGATAATTCAAGATCCAGTGATGTGAACGTTTCAAGAAGAATTTGTATGTATAATAGAAATGAATTCAAAACAGCAGCTGTGTGGATGGTGGTTAAAACTATTGAAATATTAAAAAAACTAATATATTAACACATCAGACATATTGTCAAATTGGCTCCTTAAGGATTCATGGAAATCAAAGTAAACTGTGCAGCTACAAATCTGTGTATGATGAACAAGAGTAAAAGTATAATTATGTGAAGATGAAGCAAAGTGTGTCCTGAATGAAGATGTTAGGTGTCACATGATCTGATGACCATGTCCCGGTCGTGGCGGTGCTGAACTCACCGTTGCAGCTGACCGTGCACGGCTTCAGTCCACTGGACCTGCTCGTGTCCGTCTGTGGACGAGAGCAGCTGTAGGTGGGAGGCACGTTGCTGTGACCCATCCTGCTCCACGCTGTCGTGTCTGAGCAGCTGAAACCTTCTCACGTCCACATCTTCACGCAAAACACATCTTCGTGCATCCTCCTGTTGGATTTGTTCTTTGGAGATTTCTAATCAGCTGGAGAAAACTGCTCTAAGTAATATAATAATAAATAAAAGTATCTGTTTTCATTCAGCACGCCTTCCTTCCTTATTCTCCAGCTGGCTCTCAGGGTTAATACCGAGAAGATCCTCAGTAAAGCTGCTGACGGATTTATAGCACACTCCCCCCCACCACCCTGTGTGTGTCTGTGAAGTAAAGGTATTAGCACTTGGCTGACTCTTCTGGGTTCATACCAAAAGCTCCCACAATGCCTTTCAGCCAAAACAACACACACACAGGTGGGCATCAGGTTTCTGCCCACATGTAAACATATGACTGAAGGTTTTTCATCCTGATCATTTCTTTTTCCAAGTTGGACTTTGTTCTCTTAAAACAACCAAGCAACAGGATTCGTTAATAATTACATATTCTTGCTTGTCTTCTCATCAGAGAAAAACAAATGCTCTGATGATCTGATGCAAACTGTTTGTCTATTCATCAACAGCTGCAAGTTTACTGTTTCATTGTGAAACTTCACCTGATGTCAGCTGGGACTGTTACCAGCTCCTCGACACGTTCATCTGATGTGATGTTCCCTGAAGTGCCCACGAGAGGGAGCTGTTGGGAAACAAATAGAAAACCTGTGGCTTCTTGATCAGAGAAATAGAAATGACAGGAGACCCGAGCGTTAATGATCTGTAACAGGGAAGGTTTCTGATCATAGTGTTTTCATGTAAGGAGACATTATGGTTTTAATAAACAGAAGAGCCCGACCCATAGTCAAATATACCCGAGTACTGAAGATACTTTTCTTTAAATTTCAATGATTCCAAAGACGTCATTATCTAACCCTTAAAACAAAGAAATGTAAATGAGGTGAGATAGTTTTTAATTTAATATAATAAATAAAAAGAAAACACAAATACAACCTAATATATAGAATTTTAACTTAGAAAATAATTTTAGCATATATATCTGAGATCGGCTCATATCAGATTTTATTTTAAAAATGTCTCTTATTCTTTTTTTGTCTCAGGGGTCAACAGATTCAAACCGAGTTCGATCTGTGAAATCTTTTTCTCATAAGAAACGATTCACAAAGTTATGAAAATTAAATCTTCATATTTTACTCCAGTAAAAACAGACAGACATTATTTTCATCACTCTAGTACAGAATAACAGCACAGGAAATCTAAACAATAAATAAAAGAGTGTAACAGGAGACGTTGTACTGGCAAAACAATAATAAAAATCAAGACCTCGGATATAGTTAACTGTGAACTGTACTTGTGCATGAACAAACTCTTTACATTTTACATTCCTTGGTTTTTCTGTTCGCTAAAAAAATACCTAAGACAGAAAAATATAATGTGACAGGATTCAGTTTATACATCGAAATACATACAAACCCTACTAAAGAAACAGAGGAGTCACTTAATGAAACAGTTCGACATTTCAGGAAATGTGCTTTATCACATTTTTGCCAAATGTCAGATGAGAAGATGGAGATCAACCTCACATCTGTCACATGTCACAGCAGCTAGTTAGCTTAGCTTAGCAGAAAGACAAGAGATAGCCTGGCTCTTAGGAAACAAAACGGACTTAACACTTTATAAATCAAATGTTGAAACGTGAGCTTGTTACAGTCAAGAAACTTAAAACCTGCCTGTAAAACACTAGTTGCTGTTTTTATGCTTTGGTTTTTGTGACTGATTAGCAAGTTTCCATTATTATAATACAGGAAGAAACACAGCCAGGCCAAAAGAAAGTATTTTTTCTAATAATTCCAATTATTAATTAATTTGAAGTGACGCCAGTTGTTAGTAATTTAAATTGAATGTTATCTGCTTCCCTGTTTCCAGTCTTGCTGCTAAGTAAAGCTAACTCCCTGCTGCTGCCTCCAGCGGACTCCAACATGTGACATTATCTGTGTCCCAGTCCAGGGACGGCCTCCTTCACAGGCCAGAGACAGAGACAGTCCAGTCTACAGAGAATTTCAAGTCACCAGCTTGTCTCGCTCTTCCCAAGGCATCGTTAGCTACTTGGAGCTCAGCCACCGGCACACGATGAATCCTGGAGGAAGTTGGCCCGAGAAGGATCCACCTGTTGGAAATCCTTTGTTTTTTTAGGAATGAAAGGACACATTTAAATAGAAGGATGCAGGCCCCTGAATTGGGACACAGATTTTTGCACTGCGATGCTGAGCTCACTACAACTGTCCTCGTCTTCATGGGAACTCAATGAAGCTCAACTAGAGCCGACTGCCCACTGCTGTGTCTCTTTGAATGGGACTGCATTGGTCCCTTTGACCTGTGGTGTGACCAGTGGTCAAACAGTTCCAGCTGTGTTGAGCCCAGTGGAAACAGTCTCATATCCCACAGAAACCAGTGTGAGGACGTTGCCCTCCACGTTGTCTGGCTTGTACTGGTCTGCCGGTGTCTCCACTGGACCGACCGCCACGGGTTCCTGTCTTGTTTTCTTCCTGGCTTTGCCGCGCCCCTTTCCTTTGGAAATGACCTTCCCTTGGTCCTTGACCCCCCCAGTCACCTTGTGAGGCATCTCCACGTTATTTAAGTGGGTTTTACGGTGGCGCCTGCGGATACGGCGCATCGGCGGACCGGTGTCGACCGGGTCTGACGCCGCCGCACCAGACAAGATGCGGATCTGCTGCTCGATCACCATGAGGATCATGTCGAGTGCGACGTCCAGCATCCCCAGGCCGAGGCCGTGAGTCACGTTGTCAAACGCACCGCTGTTCATCGGATCCTTGAAACATTTCCTCATATCCTCGAGGTGATTCCTACAGGGGAAAAAGAGTGTGTTATTAATATTTTTTATCAAGAACAGGATTGAAAGCTCGAGGTTCACTGAGAACATACAGTACGTACTTGGTTTCAATCATTTTGGACCAGTGTTGAACTGTGTTGGTCTCTGGGATGAGCTGCTTCGCCATGTTGCTGTAATCAATGTAGTCCTGAGAGAAATCTTTCATATCTTCACACAAAGCCCTGGTGTCGCCTGAGAAAACACACTCATCAAAACACTGGCAGACTCTTGTACTTTTACTCCATGTTCTCAGATTAGTACACAAACACGTTACCTTCTGTGAGTTTGGAGAACGAGGAGGATACGGAGGTAGTTGTGCTTGGAGTGAGGCCGAGAACATTGAGTGACTCGAGAAGTGTTTTCTTGCTGGCCGGTCCTCTGCTGACACGAGTGTACGCTGCCAGCGAGCGCAGGGACATCTTCTCCGGGTCCTGCAGGCGCCGTTTGATTTCATCGTACGAGATGAGATACTTCCCTGAAATTGGAGAAACACGGGGGAAGACGTTAGTTTGTCAAACATTCAGGAGGTAAAGTCTTCAAACAACTGGGCACTTACGAGCTTTAGATCCCTTCATGTTCGGATCTAGGAGGGACGACACCTCTGCGAAGGGCATCTGGGTCCCAGACCCTGAATTGGTGCTGGGGTTCGGTGGCGTCTCCTGGTTCTGAGACACATCCTGGGCGTGGACGGGAGCAGAAACCTGCATCTGAGGCTGCATGTGAGGCAGCATGTTGTGCATCTCCATGTGGTTCTGATCGAGGGGAGCCTGGCCCTGCATTTGAGGGAGGACCAGCGTGTTCTCAGATAAACCCTGGAGGTCCATGCCCCCTTGTACCACGCTGCCGGCTTGGTCAGAGGGAACTTGGAAGATGCCCATTACTGGCTTCACCAATGCGTAAAGCAAGTTCCCCTGGGTGTCCACACCCACAACCCTGGTGGTTTGATCCATGGCTTTGCTGAGGTTTTAACCTTCAAGCTGAGAGAGGAGGCTCCAGAGGAGTAATGATCAGATCAGGTGGCCTCCGAGGCCCATGTGGTGTTACAGTACACCTTCCTCTTTTTAAAAGGGTTATGGTTAAAGCTGAGGGAGTGAGTGAGCTGACTGCTAACTTTCACACATTGAACCTGTCTTGGCTTTTTTACTTTCTCTGTAGAAAGATTAAACCACTCATGGCAGCACAAGAGCAGAGGTTTCAGTCTGAAAGAGAAAAGTCAAGAAAAATCCTGGTTAGAGTCCAAAGTTTAAGCTTTTCATGAAACTATAATAATTTGAAAATATATAATATATAAACAAGCGGAAACTCCGTCATCTAGCTATGTATTTTCTGATCGTACTATTCATTTTGAAAACAACTTATTTATTGTCTGTTTATTGTTATTGTTTTTATCGGCTATGTCTTTTGTGCGATCACTTCATCATTTGGTACAATACTGAATTATTTCCCATGATGCCTGTGGAGAAGAAATGTCTGTGATTGGTCAAGACGAGAAACTCTCAAATTAATATTAATAATTGAACCACCATATCAACTTTATGGCTTAAGTGATATAACTATACAAACTAATAACTTTAATTAAATTAAAAAAATGCAGCCTCGTCTCCAACTGTTGTTCAAAGTGTTTCATTCTCACTAATTAAAATCAATTAAAGACTTTTCAGTTTCTACAACATTTGATAACATTTGGAATCCATCATGGCCGCCGGCGGTTAAGGCTGTTCTGTCTGTGTTTCTGCAGCGGGCCTGAGACGCTGCTCGCCCCGGACACACGGCGGTTCTGGCCCGGAAGGGTCCGCCTGAGAGCCGCTCACCTCGGGTGCAACTGGTGCCGGGTCCCACTCACCGGAGCCGCCGCCTGGAGCCTCCTAACAGGACACTGATCCTAGAACGGTCCGCGACGACGCGAGCGACATTTTCCCTCCGTCTCCGCTTTGGTTCCGGCGGGTTGCAAATCAGCTCTGCGTGCACTTCCGCTCCGGAGCCGTAATCCCGACGCTCATTGGACGATCTACGCATCAGTCAAACATCCCATTGGACGAGAGGTTTATCAGTCGAGTGCGGGAGGCGGTACTTCCGGCTCAGGCTTTACCAAAGACAAAAGAATAACATTTCTTCTCATTTTGTGTTTTGAGACATTTTCCCATTGGTTATCGCCTCAGGCTTGATAAAAAATAGAGTAGAACAATTTTAGAAAGTGTAAAAGTTCAAGAAAGTGAATATTTTAAGAACTTTTATTATGTTGAGAAAGATTTTAAATGATTTATAAACTATTTCATAATAATCCAATCATTTATTTAATAACCCTAAGAGGCTCCTCAACTCTGCATAAAATGCAAAGCAATATTTACAACTTCATTTGATTGTTTTTTAATGTATTCTTGAGCTCCGGACATCCTGCTCTTATTGCATAATTTTATTCTGTATGTTTTTGTAGAGGGGGGGTTATGTTTTTTCTTCCTTTTCTTGTTATGTGTTATGCTGTGATTCCAAACAACTGAGTTGTGTTGCAATAAAGTTTTAAATGTTGAATCTTATTTACAAATTGAATCATTTTTTAAATTAATTGGAAAAAGCTGACATTTTACTGGGCTATCTGACTTGAACCTCTCCAACAGGTTGTCGTTGACATTTTATTCTTAATAATATATTCCTGCTTCCTCTGGGATCCGATCTGACAAATGCACAACGTCCTTAGAAAACAAAATGTAAACACCATTTCACATATTTAATTTTAATTTATTTGGGTAAAAATAACAAAAAAATGTACAAAATTAAGCATAGAAAGTCGTCAATATGAAAACAAATGTCCATGAAAACAACATCAAAGAAAAGGCAATAGTTAAATAAATCATTAAAAATACAGCCAGCTAATCTGGAAAAGCGTCTCGTGCTAGCGCTCTTGATTTCTACACAAAACAATCAGGACACTTGTCAATCGAATGTGGGTCATAAAGGCGAAGACCTGGGTCATGTGAGAACACAAAGGTTGAGTTTGAATGCACGAGAAGCAAAATTAAATGTTTTTTTTAAACTCAAATATGAGTTTGTCGTCAAATTTAAACAGTTTCACTACAAGAAACATTGATACTGAAACATTTGACAGGAGGCCGCTGCTCATTAAACAGTTTTTACATTTCCATCAGTGAAATATCCCCTTTGCCTTTTTTATCTTTTGTCTAATAGACCTCGTTATTCCCTCATCACTCATTTTCATCATTACTGTGAGGTTTATCCCCTTTAACTTCCCTCATTAGCCGAATTTCTTTCAGTTTCTGGCCTTCGCAACGAGCACAGCACGTTACCACACAGTGTACGATCATAACGCACAGACATTAGCACAGGGCTATGTTCGTAATGAGCCCGACAACATCCGGAAAAACGCCAATACAGCACGACAGCCAGCTACAGTGGAAACACCGGACAGAACGGAACAAGCACGTGAAGCGATCTTCGGCGCCTGTCGGTTTCAGAGCCAGCAGGCGGCGTCGTTCCGAGGAGACCAGCGTGGTTAGTCTCCATCTTGCAGCCTCTTGCGCTTCACTTGGGTGCTGAGTGTTCATTTAAATGGGTCTGGAGGTTGAGTGTGGACGCTCTGCAGTGGGAGCCCCTGCAGGAAACAGCTGGTTTGGGTCTCAGTGCTGGTGTTAAGGGGGACCGCGGGTGGAGGTTCAGTGTCTGCGGGTGCGCTGGCCCCCGGCGCCCGTGGTGGTGATGTAGAGGAGGGGCTGGGGCTGCCGCAGCTGGGACCCTCGCTTCAGGTTATTCATGTGGGCGGTGGACGACTCTGAGGAAACAAGGAACCACAAAGACAGAGCTCAATAAAAAGATCAACAAACAAAATACTGTCTCTGCAGACAGTGATGTCAGTTTACCTGGCTGCTGGCCGTTGTGGGGTGCCCGGACTTTGGCGAGCGGGGGGACCCCTCGGTTCTGGGGGCGCAGGCTGGGGGCCTGGGGCTGACCGTTGATGTGGAGGTGGGGGTCTGATGTGCTGTCCAGAGGACGAAACCTCTGAGCTGTGGTCGTCTTGGTTTGAGGAAGCTGCAGGTGCAAGGAAACAAGTTATTGTTGATATATTCATCTACAATGTTAGAAGAGTAATTCTGTACATTAGAATAAAATGCACTCACTGCTTGACCTGTGACCTCGAAAGAGCGTGAGCGCCTCTTCTTGCGTCGAGCCTCGAAGTCCAAATCTCTGGGCGTCTGGTTCTTGGCGGCGACCTGGCGGTTACGTGGGCGTGTCCAGGTCACCTGCAGGCCGGGTCCCTCCCCGGTGCTGCTGGACAGGTTGTCGTCCGAGGTGGCGTGCCTGAGGTCGGGGCTGGGCTGCCTGCCGCGCCGCATCGGCAAACCCCTAGGTGGCGCCTCGCTCAGGGAGAGGCTGCTCTTCTGCTTCTTGGGGTCCAGGGGAGAGGGGGGAGGGGGGAGTCGCAGGGCGTCCACCTCCAGGGCTTTGGAGCGTCGGCGAGCAGCTTTCACCACGATGTTCTGGACGCCCTTCAGGATCTGCTGCCGCTCTGAGGGGACACAAGGAACTTCAGGTTTACAGCTCATCAACGACTTCGGTGACAAAGAGAATCACCATAACATCCACTAACTAAAGCTGAAATGATTCTATTATATAGTTGAATTGCTTCAGTCGCTTGTAGACATCTTACCGTTTCGTGACAGGGGGATGTCGGCGCCGGCCTCGCTGCTCTCGGGCGACGAGTCGAGGTGGCTGCTGACGCTGTGGCTGAGATGACTGAAGCTCAGCGAGCTCTCAGGAGCCAGAGGCTGCAGCTGCTCAGGAGACACAGGACATCACGCTAGGATCAGATATCAACTGAAAAGAACTCAGCCTTGATTCTGAAGCTCAGGTTTCAAGCTGGGACCAGAAATACAGGGTTTAAAGAGTGAACCTTTCAACCTGACATTTCATACGGGCAATTACTATTGTACTGGGTGGTAATGGAAGATGAGGAAAGCTTTGCACTTTTCAGCTGGAAAAATGAAATATTATGTATTATTATCTCTGGTTACAGGTTCAGCTCAAAACTGATGTAAACACATTTTGGTTCTCTGGGCAGCAGCAACTTTCCTAGAATCCTGAACAGACCTGGTTCATGCACCAGGTTTAATTTGGTCTAAAAAGGGGATTTATGAGTCACACTCCAAAAATGGTATCGTCTCTGAGGGACTCCAATGGAACAAACCTGGGCGAACAGCCCATTAGGGACGTGCTCACCTCTCTGTTGCCCTTTCGGTTGATGTGAATGGGAGGCGGCGTCATCACAGCCGAGTTCTTCACATGTCTGGCATGAGGGCTGCTCTTAAAAACTCTGTTGTTGTCCCTGACACGGAGGAGAAAGCAGAGAGAACACATCTGAGAACCGGAAGTGGACTTGTTCATTAGACATTTTTCTGCTTTCTTTAAAGACATTGTATGAATTCTCTCTCTTACAGCTCAGGCTCACGCAGAATGGGGGGCAGAGTGTGCCTCCGGATCTTGGCTTGGCCTCGTCTGTTATCGGGGAACATGTTGCGAACACTCTCCTGGTCTGAGTCCACGTCCTGCGTGTTGTGACCGGGCAGCGTGATCTTAGGAAGAGAGCCCTCCTGGAAACGAGAGCAGAGCATTAAGAAGAGTTATTCACATCAAAAGGCAGAAAGATTTACACTTATTAATCTTTCATATCATGTCCAGCATAGGCGAGCAAGCACTGGTTGCTTTGTACCCTCTCTGTGTGTGTATGTACAAAATAACTCAACAATGCACAAATGGATTTTAACCAAACTTGGTGAAAATGTTACTTGTGTGAGTATCTCAACATTATCAACTTTCAGGGCTGATAATAAAAGGTCAAAGGTGCTAATCATGAATATTGTTCTTATGCGGCCATTACATTACCTATCTTGATTTGTTATACTGGGGTTGCTTTGATGGTGTGTTACCTTGATGGTCTGTCTGGTGGTCACCTTGTCCAGGGCCATGGCTCTGTCCAGCTTCCTCTCCTCCAGCTCCCTCATGTAAATATCATACAGCTCCTGGAGGTGGGGGGGCACGAGCAGACTGTGGTCTGGAACACATGGACACATATATGATTCAGTGAATCACGATTTCATTAAATCTCAAACAAAAACTAGTTCAGAGATGAAATTTAATTTATCAATCAATCAATCAAAGGACAGATATGTAATAAAGGTTGTTGGTGGTCCGACTCACCGTCGATGAACTGTCTCTGCTGCTGGATGATGTCCTCACACAGGTGTCTGTGCTGCTCGAAGCGCTGCACCACGAAGTTCTTCTGCCGGATGACGTTGTCCTTGAGCAACGCGTGCGACTGCATCTCGGCGTTCTCGATCTCCAGCTCGTGGACCTTGCAGAGGAGGCCCAGCACCTCCCGCTGCTCCTCTGAGCTCACACGCCTCGGCAGCAGCTCCTCCAGGCGACGGGCTCGGTCCCGGAGCTCCAGGAACCTGCGCTCCAGCAACGTCTGGGGGGGGGGGGGGGAATAACAAGGAGCTAATTCGATTTCTGTGTTTTGGATTTGGAAGATGATCTCTCTGAAGGTTTCCGGCCAATTCTACCTTTTGCTTGTGAATCCTTTTCTGCTCGGCCATGAGTGTGACCAGATTTTCACGGGCAATCGCCACCTCCCGGGTCTCTGTGCTGTCGGGGGGGGACTCCGGGGAGTCAGAGTCCTTCTCGCTTTCATCCTTATTCACACTTTCTTTTCTCCTTTCAGCACGCCACTTCCTCCTGCGCCGGCTCCTCTCCTGCTCCCAGCTGGAGGAAGAAAAATAATGAATCTACATTTTAACAGGCAGCAATGATTTCAAGGCCCCTGCTTTATGATTTACAGCTCGGCCGCAAGGATTTGAGTTTCTCTGCTGCTGCATTTTAACGAACAGAGCCCAGATAAATCAGTTTTTAAAGATTGTCTGTGGTCAGTGAAACACACGGTCGGGTCTGTTTCATCAAGGGGGGGGGGGGGGGGGGAGCAGAACTGCAGCTGCTATGGTTACCAGGTGCTTGATACTCCATCCACACTCATTTAAATCTGACCCGGGATCAAACTGTTGACCAGAGCTTGAATTAAAGATTCATGTAAAACATCAACCTTTCAATATTTAAAGAAAAACCCTAGAAGCACTGACTCTGCGATGGTGAGCAGGTGTTTGGACGTGTCGATCTGGATGGACATGCTGCTGTTCTCCAGCTCCATCAGGCTCTTCCTGATCTCCATCTGCTGACGGAAGGCGTCCAGGAGCTGCTCCCTCAGCTGGTCCATCTCCGCCCGACTCTGGCTGGAGTGGGCCTGGACTTCAGCTGGAAACCAGACGAGAGGAGAAACCATCATAAAAAGCTTCATGTGACAGATACTCTTCATGTCCTGCAGGGGGCGGAGGGGTGGGGGGGTCTTTACCCTGGACGTTGCGGATGTCGGCCCGGTCTGAGTTGACCTGGCGACTCGCCTGATCTGCGATCTTCTTCTTGAGCCGGTGGATCTCGGAGCGCAGGTCAGAGATGATGTTGGTGTATTGAGCGATGTGGTACGACACATTTATCAGGTTCTTCTTAACCTGAGACACAGAGAGACGGAAAAAAGACAAAGAAAAACGCTTTAATATTCACACGGGTCTCAAATCTCACACTGAAAATTACTGTTAGAAATACCACATCAAGTTTATTAAGAGGTATTGTTTTCCATTAAATCAATTAAATCAGATGAGAAGCTAAAACGTGATCTCACCCGTGTTCGAATATTTTTGGCACGGTCGGCGTAGGTCAACGTGTTTCGAGACTCCTCGAACGCCACGGAGGCGGGGCTAATGTGGGCGATCATGACCGTTCGGCTGTTCCCGCCCAACGAGTCCTGTCAATCAAAGACGTCAGAGGCAGAAAAATCAGATGTGAACGGTAAAACACGGGATGTGGATCTGGTCTCTTACGCATTTTTAAAACAGTTGTACCTTTAGTAGGCGAGTCAACTTGCTGTCTCGATAGTTGACGTACTTGGCGCCATTTTTGTCGCTCAGGGCGTTGATGCAGTTGCCCAAAGCCAAGAGGGATCGGTTGATGTGGGCCCCCTCTTTCAACCGCTGACCCCTGTTCTGAGTCTGGAGAGAGAGAGAGAGAGAGAGAGAGAGAGAGAGAGAGAGAGAGAGAGAGAGAGAGAGAGAGAGAGAGAGATAGAGATAGTGTTAATCGTGACTGATGCTTCCGTGAAATGCTTAAAGATTCTATTTGCTGCTGCCACTAGATGTCTAACAAACTCAAGGATCTTGGATCTTAGACTCACAAATAACAGTAAAAGTGTCACAACCAGATGCACAACTAAGACATTTCAAGCAAACACAATAAGCAGCCAGCTGTCATGCATACTGTTGGAGTTTTAAACACCTCAAACTGTTACTAGAGTAGCTGTCGTGTTGCTGCTCTCGCCCAGCAGGTGGCGCCCGCCCCCCCTCCGTTGGCCCGTCAATGCTCGGCTGAACTAAATCAACATAAACTTTATGAGCCTGCCTGAGCTCCAGTTCTGATGAGGCAGAGAAAATGTCCCCCCTGTGCCCTCGAGTGACAAACAGCTCGGTGCTGTGCTCAGCTCCTAATGGAGCTCATAAAACGTGTCATCCATCAATAGTCTCCATGGTGAAGAAGTGGCTCTCACTGGTTTGCATGGTAATCTGACGTCGGCGGTGTTCACGTGGACGAGCGACCATTTAAAAAGTGAGAATAAGCTGAGAGAGAGTTGCACCTTTCTGTCCTGTAGAGATTATCCACAAGCTTCTCAACAGACTGAGCAAATTATCAGCTTCACTACTCCCTTTTTTCTGAAGTTAGTTTTTATCATTTAACCCTGAACAAGTGTCTGAAGTCAAATTTTTTATATTTGCTTCACTTGGTTGTAATTTAATAAAATGTTGTTTACAAAACGCTCTGAACAGAAACTTGAGTTTGACAAAAGGGAAAACACCCACACACCAAACAACTCCCCACGACCAATTAATCTCAATGTCAGCTGAGAATTTCCTGACTGACACACACACACACACACACACACACACACACACTTAGACACACACAGACACACACCTGTGCTGCTCGCTCGGAGCCGGCGAGGTCGATCATGAAGAGGCGGGCGAAGCGAACCTCCTGCAGGACGTCTCGGCAGCGGCTCTGCTGCCTGACGTCCACCTGCAGCACGGCGTGGGAGCGGGAGGACGTCTGATTGGCCGCTGTGGGCTCCTGGGTGCGCTGCTTGTTCCCCTTCATCAGCAGCTCCATGATCTGACAACGACACAGGAGAGAGCTCGGTGGTAATCTGAATGTTTCTGGATTAAAGTAAATGTTTGCGGGGGGGGGGGGTCGGCCTGTCTCACCTCTTGGGCGTTGATGGTCGACACCTCTGTGATGCCGGCGACCTGGATCTCTCCCTTGGAGTCTTCCCTCAGGTCCAAAAAGCCTGAAGACGGGTTCAGCAGGTCCCGGATCATTTCGTTGTAGATCTGAAAAGACACAAATAACAACCGTCACAATAAACATCAGGACATACGTTTGCTCCGTTCCTTAAATAACAGACTTGAATCAACTGGAAAGATGTTAATGTGAATAGAGAAGGCTCCATTCAGAGCTCCAGGCCTCCAACACGCATCCAAACCATCTGCAACAACATCGAGTGCTATATTCTCATCCGCCTGTCATTTAGAAACCGCAGCTCTTTGGGGCGGCAGGCTGTCACCAGGCCTCCGTCAGTGCCTCGTCTCTCACACTGTTATTGAAGGTGCAGTGTGAAAGCTCCTGGAGCCACATGAAGGCTCGCGGCAGGAAGTGACGTCCTGGAAAGTGGCCGACGCACGACAGCAGAGGATCAAACCACAGCCTCTGAAGAGACTCTAACTGGTTCTGAGAGGTGAGTTTTTTGTGTCTGTTATTCTTTCCTTTGCCGGTTGGGTTTGAACAAGACTCCCAGTCTATGGTCATGCTACCTGCTCGGTGTGCATGACCGTAGTAAATTTTTCAGCAAATGCTACTGAATGGATTTCCAAGAACTTGGTAGAAGGATGAAAAATGCGCCAAGAAAGAAAAACAATGACATTTTGGCCTAATTCTAAAATAGGTGACAAATCCAGAGTTTTTTGTTATATCTGTCATTTCTTTAAGACATTTTAGAAGTTTAGAAAAGTCTGATATATACGAGTTTGTGCAATCTGGTGTAGCTTGATTAAATTTTAAGGGGTTGTTGCATCTTGGTGGAGGAAGGAGATCTAATGAGAGAGAACATCTAGATAAAACAAATTGTATTTGCAATCTCTCTGTGTGAGTCTTTGCTCGTGTTCCTGAGATTGCATGACCAGGGACAAGAGGAGCAGTGGCTGTGTTTACATCCCTAAGCCGGGCCGTAAAAATGGCGCTTTAACCTCTTTGTGGCGACAGTGGCAACGGATTGCTCCGTGGAAACGGCAAACACGGACGTCACAGGGCGGCCTCGTGTGTCGGGACTCATCCTGAACCGTTTAACACGGGTCAGAGAACATCCAGACGCAATGACTGGCGTCTTAATGGCAGAATGTTCACCCGCCCCAGAGCGCCGCTAAAAGAGCTGAGCCTCAATGACACTGTCAGTCACTACACGTAATGATAGTGTTTGGCGCTGGAAATGCAAAATGTAATTTCGAATGTCTGATGCAATAACGCCCCCCCCCCCCCACCCCCCACCCCCCGTGCTCCACCAAGTGCTCATATTGTGGCGCGTTCGGGTGAAAGCTCTTTTCATATTTGCTCTCTGGTGATTATGGAAGGTTATAATCACCACTGCTCCGTCTTTATCCCTTTATTGCCTTTTCTCATAACCTTCCCTGACAGCACAAACATTTCTGAATAAATGTGACTCATATCCTCTTTTAATATTCACGCCACGGTGCATCCTTTTCCCAAAGTGGAGTTTGACAGCGTGACTGACAAATTGTTCACTTAGAATTCTACAGAAAAAGTCCCTGAACGATGCAGTTAAACAAAACAATGAGGGAAATGTTTCCTGTGCTTTATGCTCCACGAGGTGAAAAGTGCAAATAGATCATGTGAGAGGAGAATTTCATATCGAATTGAATAAACTGTGAACTCATTGTACCCAGATACTAGTTTTCAACTTCAGTTCCAGTCAAGGGAAAGACACAAATAACCTCATTATACATGGATTCTAACTTAGTTACTGCTATCAGACTCAAATGATCCAGCTCCATCGCACCCGGAGCTATTAATGGCTTCAGTGTCATTAAACACACAGTCTGAGCTGCTCGGTAATGAAGCGCGGAACCACAGCCGGCAGGCGCCATCATCACCCCCACTGTCTTATCTGTGGTTCACCATCGGGATTAGGTCTGAAGATGTGTTATCACTGTTGTATTAACTGCTTCATTCTGTGTGTTTGTGGTGACAAGACGAGTCTGGGGACGAACTGTGGGACTGACCTCCAGGTAGGACATGGAGACGCTGTACAGCATGTCGTCGCTCGTCTCCTCGATGGCACGGAACAAGTCGTTCAGCGTTCGAACGTAGATGCCCGGCTCCTTGTCCGTCCCCAGCATGGTGTACGTCTTCCCACAACCTGGGAAAGAATAGGGACCATAAAAACATGTCTTCACCTTAAAATCAAATGATTTACATTCTAAAAACCCATCGGAAGAGGAGAGACAGATGGACGGACAGGAGGAAGACGTCATAGAGACACATGGAAATGCAGAAACGGTGCTAAAATATTCTCCGAGGATCTAAGGCTGGAAACACTGGCGGTAAAGCATGACTCACTTTCTAATCAGACCTGCGCTGAGATCAAAACCCACAACAGACGTGACTGAGACGTGTCCCAGTTTCCCTGTGAGCTGACGAGATGACTCAGAGAAGTATCACGACCTCCATTCAAGAGGAGTCACAGGTAATCGACCGAGGATACACACCAACACACAGACTAACACACACACAAACCTGTGGGTCCGTATGCGAACACAGTGGCGTTGTAGCCCGATATGAGGCCCTCGATCAGCCCCTTGGTCGTCGCTCTGTACACCTCCTCCTGCACAGGGAGAAGAAAACACACTGAAACTTCACATCCAGAGGAGTTTCACTGAGTTTTCCATTGTTTCCAGTTGTTTTCCTTTTCAGCTGACCTGAGTGGCCGAGTAGTCGAACCCCACGTCAAACACGTAAGTCTTCTCCCGGGAGCGGTTGGCCCGCAGGATGTCGTCGTGGTCCTCCATGGGGTCCAGCAGAACCACCATCTGATGACGAGGGGGGGGGGGAGAGAGAGACGGGAGGATGAAGGATTACATAACATTACATTACATGTCATTTAGCTGACGCTTTTATCCAAAGCGACTTACATTTTTTTTTTTTTTTAGAACACTCAACATTTATGAGGGGCCATTTTAGGGGTTCAGTATCTTGCCAAGGACACTTAGGCATGCAGATGGGACAGAGTGGGATTCGAACCGGCAACCTTCTTGTTGCAGAGAACCCGCTCTATCCCCTAGGCCACGCTCTCCCCGATTAGGAAAAGTGTTGATATTTATAAACGTCTCCTTTCTCAACTGGAGAAACCTTGAGGCTGCACCAACCGAGATCTGATGTTCAATATCAGTCAGGTGCACATGGAGCATTGAAATCAGACAGGAAGGAGAAGACATGAAGGGGGGGGGGGGGTTGTGTCTCACGTTGTATGTGATTGTTGCTGTTTGACGAAGCTAAAGCCTGAAACACTGTCATCAGTAAATCTCTTACAAAATATATAGACACAGCACGACAGTAAGTGGTAGAAACGTCAATGATCATAATAATAATAATAATAATAATAATAATAATAACAATGAGAGCAATAGAGTCGAGACAGCCCATGTATATCTGATGTGACCACGGGGAGTGTGTGCCAGGCTCCGTCCACTAGCCGACCAGGAGAGCCCTCGGAGGCCTCTCACCCCTGAAGCCCCCGGCCCGGTTGATTACCACCTCAACCGCCGAGCCGCTCACTTTGAAGCCTCTCCATTGAAATTCAAAGAGGAGAGATTCCACTTTTAATAAAGTGACCACAGCGGGTGAAGGTGGGCGGCTTCAGGAGGCTCGCGCGAGGAGTAATCAGCGAAGTGAGGGGCACAGGAGAGGGAGGTGAGGAGCTTAAGAGGGTGAAAGAGGGGAAAAGGAGAGAGGGAGGAAAGCTACACGGATATTTAAAGCAACACGATGCAGGTTTCACTGAGCAACAGCGCCCCCTGCAGCCACACGATGAAGTGGTTTTCATGTAGAATCAAAACAAAGCCGGAGCTCGGACTGTGTCGTCCCAGTCCCGCTGAAACCAAAACACAACTGAAGGGTCGATATTACCCACAATCCTCTGCTCCCTGAACCTGAAGAGATGCTGCTGTAACAAATCCATCAAACTTTCTTTGGAATTCTTTATATTTTCAAAAGTTTCCTGTTGTATATTGGAGAAAAACTCTGGTTTTTAATAACTTCTGTGTCTTTTTAACTGATCCACAGTTCAGCTTCACTCTTCACCTTGCTGGGTTCTGACACTTGAAGCTGTGACTCTTCTCAGAGGAGATCGAACCCTCTCACCAGAGAACATGTGAGAATGAGTGTAACATGTGCAGCAGCTGATTTCTTCCTCCCTCCTCTTCTTTCTCCACATCCTCTTAACTTCCTGCTTCTCCTCTAACTTCTCTTTCCAGCTGCGGTGACGTTCGGGTTCTGATCGCGTTTCACAGGAAGGATACTGTGAACACGGGAGCACGTCTCTCAGTATCCAAAGTCAGGACCTGAGGTCAGTTGGTACGATGACCGTCAGACTCCATTAGAAGAAATACAGACGGAGAGGTGTCCAGATAAGATGTTTGTTTGTGGGGGTTGCAGGATGTTTGGACAAGCAGCAGTTTCAGAGTGTTTACTAGAGTCTGACCGATTTATCAGTTGGCCGATATGACACTTTCACAGATATATGTAAATCAATATACATCATGAATAACCATTCAATTTGAATATATAATGTAAAAACTACAGTGGACTGTGAATATAACACTTTGTATGTAATGTCAATATTTATCAATATTTTCTTTAATTGTGATATATTGTGTATTTAATATCTAAACTTGATGCCCCAACCAGGAGTCGCACTCGTAGTTTAGTTGTATTTTGTACAAAACAGTGACAATGAAAGCTTTGTATATAAAGTTAATAGTAAAAATGATTACTGTTAAACTGTAAAAATAAAAAGCTTTGATTACATTTCTTTGTCCTGATGGTTTGATAACGACATCTTAGGAATCATTGCCGTTTTAAAAAAAATACATCTTAGTGGATTCATATCAGAACGTTTTTACTGCCATCAAGCTGTGCTCTAATCTGAACTGGTCAGTGAATCACTTTTACTTAAAAATCTTTAAAGTATCTGAGGATCACTTTTCTGTCTGGTCACATGACCATTGAGACAACGCTCGCACAGCGGAGGCGGAGCTTCACCTCCATGAAGAACATCTCATCACAGAACGTCTCTGTCCTCCGACACATTACAACATGACACTTGTTCTTTAAACCTGACCTCGTGTCCTGTGGGAGTAACGACACCAGTTGTGTGTGAAGGAAAGAACCGGATTGAAAACAATGCCTCTTCAGATCCAGCCACGTCGCAGTGCACCAGCTTCATGGCGTGTGTGTTCCTTGAGAGAGCTAATGGGCGTGCAACAATGCTCTCACATAATTGCAGGCAGAGTGGGTATCAGATAGTGCGCGCCCTGCACCCATGCACAGTTTGGTGCCTGCGTGCGTGCTCTGGGGGAAATCCTTAAAGACCAGGGGTGTTGATGACACCTGTGGTCCCATCTGTCATCTGTGTTTCTTGAGTTACAGTACCTGCCGCGGCTCCACCCACGGACCTGCACGCACAGCAGCTGCCGCCCGGGCACATTCTACACCGCTCATTTTCTTAAGCCTTCTGATAAGACTGTGGAGATGCTGGCTCTGGTGACAGTGCCAGCAGCAGTATGAGACTCAAGAAGTCTGGGCGTGTGCGTCGGGGGTTTGGGCGCCAGTGACAGGCGGCAGGTTGGCACGAGGGCGTCTTTCACAGCGCACTGTCCTCTGTGGTCAATTAAGAGGCTTCTGGGAAACAAAGAGGACGGGGTGAAGTGCAGGTTAGTGACGTCCGGCGCTCAGAACAGGTTGAGGAGCGTTTGGAAACACGGCAGTCTCATGGAAACCGTCCAATCTCACACATACTGTACCCTCCCCTCTCCTCTCTCACTCACTCTCACACAGTCGCATGGAAACAATGGACTCACACACACATGGACACACACATGGACACACACATGAACACACACATGAACACACACGTAGCAACTCAGACAGCAGCGTCTCATGTCCACTGCAACAAGCAGGTCTGTGCAAGCAAGGGCGGAAAAACTGACCACAAGACCAGAGGCCGGTCTCCCACACACTGAGCCCGTGGGGGGTGTTGGATGCAGTCGATTTTCTTTTACCAAAAACAACAAGCACCGGCTCCTTTGTTGAGCTGAGTGCAAGCACCAGACGGTCTGGTCTGCAGAAGAAGAGCAATGAATTCTGGGATAGTTGGGGCCGGGAAGGATTCGCCCGTTGGAGCCCCTGTTTCTCAAAAGGTGGAAGGACACATTTGAGACGGGATGCAGCCTCTGAGCTGGGTCCAAGTTACGGTTACTTCTGGTTTGAAAAAACAAGGATGGCGCCGGACTAAATGCCAAACTCGGCTGATCGTTATCTTAATTCCAATTTCCTGACGTTTTCGAGACCAAATAATGAGCAAATAAATGCTGCCATTAAAAAACAACCGTTAGGTGCAGACGTAATTCTGGGCATCTGTTCACATTCTGTGTTATGTGACAGTGTGACTCATCACACGCTGCCAGGGATCTTCTACTGAGTGAAGCTGGATGATTTATTTCCTCGTGGACAGAACAAGCAGCTCCCAGCAGCAGAAGCATCGATTTCTCCTCTAGTATCTGCTGTGAACTTATAAATCCACAGCTGCACAGCAACCGCTCGGCAAACACACCTGGCACAGTTCAGAAAACACACGGTCGGCTGATAAGATTAATAGAAACGTGTCCGGTGCTGCTGTTAATGAACAGAGTGGAGGACAGGCCGTGACTCTGAGACTGAGAATCCACTACAGGACAAAGGCTGTGACTCTGATGAGAAGGTGAAAGGTTCAAGCATTCATCAGAGATCTGTTTGTGTTCTCTGACGACGGATCTGCTCTCCTGGTCTCACCCTCTGTTGTTAAAGGTCTGAAGACACACAATCATTCCAGTCTGCAAACATTTGACAGCGGAGGAGAAAGGAGAACAGATTCCACTGTGAACATCAAAGCTGCTGCTTGAATTCATCTCATCTTTCATCTCTTTTATAAGCTGTTTTTATTCCATTTCATTGTAGAATATGAATTCACAAAAACAGAAGACATGTTCTGTTGATGTCGATTCAAATTTAAAAGATTCTGATACAAGAAGAACAGAAGATTGAAATGAAATATAAACAGAAACAAAATAAACAAAGAAAGATGCTATAAGCCTCACATTATTCTTCTTTGGAGAAATTACTCAATATTCCTACAGTCTTTTTTTTCAATGTTGATATTCAAGGTAATTTATTGACCGAATCTATAACATTTATAAATAACATTTGAATCCTTGAACACTTGTTTTCAATAGTTGTTTTCATCCATGTGCTGAAATCTTTTATTCAAGTATTCAACAGCTAGAGAGCCAACAGACACAACACTGACATCAAAATAAAATAGAAAACATGATGAAGATGAAGATGAAGACGTCAACTTGGGAAGAAGAGAAGATTCCAGAGCTTTTTCGTGGCTCACGTCAACAAATTTAGAGAAAAACAAGTTGGTAAAACATCTATAGTCTCATATTTTAGGCCAGTTCAATAACAGGATGAGGTGGGTGATGTCGAGGTCTGATTCTCCCCCCCGAGGGTCGAAACTGGCTCCTTTGAACCAATCACCTCTTTTCGTCGGCTGCTGACTGATCCAAGGCCGAAGAAGACAAGTGGGCCAGAAGCCTGAGGGACCCGAGAACCACATTACACGTGAAAAGACCAACAACCTCCTGGTCGACAGCCTTTGTAAACATGGTGTCACCTTTAGCAGCTTTAATCATGCTGTGTAACGATGGATGGGGGGGGGGGGGGGGGGGGGGGGGGGGGGGGGGGGGGGCAGAGCGTGAATTTACACACGTTGGCTATGAAGGAAAAAAAGGCTCCTGAAATATTAATTTCCTTACAAGAATCAGCCAAAGTCAAAACAGCAGCTTGCTTATGCGGTGACATGAAACCAATTAGCGGGATGGTTCTAAACGCCATGGAGAGCGAATGGGTACGAGCAGGGTACTGCCCAGTGACCCCCCCCCCCCCCCCCCCCCCCCTGGATGATGGGTTTCTCTAATCAAGAGGCCCTGCTGCCGCTCTGGTTGCTCAAGTCGTTCCTTGCTTGGCCGTCCTGTTGATCATCACGCTGCCAATTCCCAACGCAGATCCATAATTCAAAGCCTGGATGTGGTGCGGTTTCACAAGTCCTGCCTGCCCTGGTTGGTTGCTCATGACTCGCTTGGCTCTCGCGTGCCAAGTGGCAGACGCTGCAGACGGCCAACACAAGTCAGTGACATCAAACCCTTTCTAATGTCCAAATAATCCCTGGAATGACACAGATCATCTCAGTGATGATCAGGGTTCTACATGGAAACTGGACGATATCGAGTGTGTGTGTGTTGAGAAACATTCAGGATCTCTTGTCTGCAGATAATTGCCGCAGCTTCAAATGAGCACAAAACAGTTTAAAAGCCGCAATGAGGAGGGAGGAGAATCTAAGAGAAGAGACAACACGAGGAGGAAATGTACGGTGCCACTGAGAGGGCGACACACTGCAGCAAACACACAGATACACACAACTCATGCAATTTGACAAAACGTGAGCGGCAAACACTCACAACACAACACAACCGATTTCTCACAACAATACCAATTACTCACGACACAACGTTGTTAGTATTTTCTTTTATTTGCATGTTTTCTTGCATTGTAGTGTGTTGAGCTCTCAGGGCAACGGACAATAGACACGTCCATTTTAAACAAAAGCACACAGGCTGGGTTCGAACCACCGAGTCCGACCACCTGTCCTCACTGATGTCACGTTTTATTGCATGCACTTGTGTCCTGTCTTTATTGCTCTGCTTTCAAAGGTTGTGAGATTACATCCTCTCTTCACCACCACAAGGGAGACTAAAGGAAGTCGTCTTGTTTTAGTGTCATCCCCATTGTGACCCTCATTGAATCATATCAAACCCGACTCACACACAATCCTGTAGATTGTTGTATTCACGCACAAAAAACACAATTTCAGTGTCGAGCAGCCGTGCTGTGGATGTTTAGTGCTCTCTCTCTCCCTCTCTCTCGCTCTCTCTCTGTGTGTGTTTCACCAGATCCCTTTCTCTTATCTTCAGGCTGCACAATGACATCAGAATCAATCAACCGTGGCATCTGTGCGCTGCATCAAGAAAAACCCTGCAGCCGACAAAGGATCAAGATCAACCCAAAGAAAGCAATCAGGTCCCGGCAGTGACCTTTGCAGGGGCCACCTTTCAAGCTGCTCTTTCAGAGACGCAACCAAAGCTTTGGAAAGTCCAGCGGGCACAATTGCAGGCTGGTTATCTGATAGAAAACCTCGGAGCTGCCCTCGCCGCACAATGCTACTGTAGATCCCGTTTCAGGGGCTCGTGATGATCGGAGGCGTGTGCGCTGGCTGGCAGTGTACCTGATACAGGGAGCTTGATGGCAGAGTCTGCTCCTGCAGTCAAGGTCACGTAAGACTAACGAAGGTCGGGTCAGTGCAGTCAGACGAAGATCCGACCCAGACACTTACATGTA
This sequence comes from Platichthys flesus, assembly GCF_949316205.1. Classification (NCBI taxonomy): domain Eukaryota; kingdom Metazoa; phylum Chordata; class Actinopteri; order Pleuronectiformes; family Pleuronectidae; genus Platichthys; species Platichthys flesus. The sequence goes on along the minus strand of NC_084964.1, from coordinate 18,055,887 downwards.
CACACACTTTGGGATTGGATTCCTGCCACCTTACGCAACGAGACGCCTCAAAAGATCAAGAGCTGGATGAGAGGAATTCATTTCATTTTCTCTCTTTCTTTCTTTCTTTCTTTCTTTCCACCACCTGTCCGTGTTTTTCCCTCGTGGATTCTGTGTCGAGGAGGCGCAGATGTATTGTTGGATGTCCCAGGCCCAGATGGTTATGAAGGATAAGGAGGAACAATACAGCAATTTGTCATCCATGAGAGCGATTCACTGAAACCCCCCCCCCCTGTATATCAACAAAGTGTGACGTGTGGGGAGGGTGCACTTTGACCTGGAGAGGTCACCCGCAACATAAAACAATCAAATACATTCATTGTCCTTATTTTATGTGCAAAGCTCGTAAAGTAACTTAGTTTTTCTCTTTCTTTGAATCGATAGCTCTTAGTTTTTTGAGATACGTATACTGCAAACTGACTGAAGAGGATGGAAACACAACCTCTTTACCAGTAAAGCTGCTTATCCACTCAACACAACATCAAACAACAGACACCCGAGGGTCCAATTACTGGCGTGCAGCATTCAGATTAAAGTAGAGCCAGCCAACGGGACAGAACCCGACCTGAACCCAACTTCTGTCCGAGCTTGGCCTGACTTGTTGGTTCCCCGAGAGTCGGGGGAACAGCCGCACTCTAGTGCATGGAGGCTTATAGTGGCGGGGGTCTGCCTTTCTCAGGGGCCCTCTTCCAGCTTGGGGCCCCAGGTGATTACCTGCCTTGCTAGCATCGTAAATAAGAATTCTTACATCATTAACATTATTACACAGCTCTCCTCAGGCTGATTAAGCAGATTCAGAAATACATTTTGTGGATAACACCCAGTGGAAAGGTCTTTTCAGCATGAAGCTGTGCAAGGATCCACTCCACACCGTGTCGGGTCGGCTCTACGCCCATGTTCTCATGTAATGACATCAGTAATAGCAGACTGGAGCTCGACTGGTCGCTATTTCAGTCCCTTTTGCAATCCGTCGACAAGACCGAGCGAGAGAGGTCGTCCGTGTGAAACACAAGAGCAGCCATTAGTCTTTTCAAGGAGCTTCTTTCCAAGTCCCCAGCCACAGCTGCCACCTTGAACCTCTCGGAAATAAAGTGCGCTGTTCTCTTTTCCTGAAGATTAAAGACAGATCTGTTGTCCTCGAGAAAAAAGTGGAAAAAGCACCCAGAGAACGGCTGGAGCGAGTTCCCTCAGCCTTTCAGCCGCTGCAGCTCGTTACACAGGAAGCTGAATTGTTATGTGGATGAAGAACTGTCGCCTTCTGAAAGGGTTGTGAGAGGGTTCACACCGGCACAATTGCAGAACTCGAGTATTTTTAAAACACATGGAATCCACACCACAATGCATACAGTGCTTTAACGTCTATTAACCTCTCAAGGAAACCTTCATTTACTAAATGAACATCATGCCGTATGGAAGATGACGTGAAACTAGAATTTGAGGCTTCCAATTTCTTAGGATAATGTTTCCCGTTTTAAATCAAGTGAGAAGGTGAGTAATTTTCTTATAGGCTTTATAGAAACTATAACTAGTGGAGTCGCCCTCTGCTGGTCAGCCGAGAGATCACAGGTTTCAGGACCTCCAGTATTGGCTTCACTTTCCGGAGTCATGTCAGCAGAAGTCAGGATTCTGGTTTTCTTCAAATAATATATTCTCCGTTTTACCATTTCCAGTTTCAGCTCTCAAAAACAAAATCCAAGACAAATGAAGTCCTGACCCAGCTCAGTTTTACCCAGGCTCCTCAGCTCCTCTCTGGTGGATGAGGCAGTTTCCCGCTCAGGTAACATCATCTTTCCCAGAAACAGCGTCAGGTCTGAGCCTCACCTCACAAACAACAGTGTGTTATGAAGGAGGAGCGCTTCTCTGAAACCCCCCCTCAGAGACTTACTCCCCGTAGCTCCTTAAATCCCGAGACATGCAGGACATGATTTCCTGTAAACACCCGATGGCCGGCTGCAGATCTGTCTGTCCTCTGTGACACCTGGTCTCTTCATCCTCCTCTTCCTCTCTTTCTGTCCACCTGTTGCTGTTTCCACGCCTCTGACCCTTTCAACATCTCCTTTATTCGTTCTTTTCCACTTTTCCCTTCAGTTCAATTCATTAGTGTCTTCACGAGATTTCAAGGGGACACTTAATCGTGTGAACTTTGCCGTGACAATCAGTTTGTGTTACAATCGACGAATCCCTGCTCGTCTCTCGGGCTCAATAAATTCGGCGTATCGATGCCCCTGCGGCTGACGTGCACTTCCTGCTTGTGTAAGAGGCATTAGATGGCAGCGGAGGAAGCAGGGGAACATCGAGCTGCTGATTCTGTTACACAAAACTGAGCAGCCCCAAAATGAATTCACTGAAATGAAAAACGAGGTTGTGCTTTCATAATCGAGAACACAACGAGCCAATGAGGTAGTTCGGTGATTGTCATCGTCCCCTCGTGGCGCAGAGAAGGACTCAGAAGACGCCCGAGGACGGAGCGGTTCACACCTGCCACACCAACAACCGCATTGTATAATAATCATAGTTATTATAAACAACATTAATGAGCTCATTTTGATTTCTCGGGAGTGAACGTGTTTACTCGAGCTCTTCAGCAGCACCAGCAGCGGCGCCTCTCCAGCGCCTCCTTCAGCGGCTGCTCGTGGTGGAGCGCCACGCCCTGCACCTCTCATCGTAATCAGGAGGAGGTGGAGGAGCGGGGGGGGGGGGGGGGCACCGAGAGGGATCAAACACACACTACACACTACAGACAGACACGCACCCATGAGAGGCAGTGCAAGGGATCAGTGGAGTCAGAGAGCAGCTGAGAAGGAGAAGTGGAGTACGAGAGAAGCGAAGGAAAGCGAAGATTATCCACTTTCCGAGGTCAGAGGGTTTATTGGAGCTGACATATTAACCCAGACGGGAGATGAAGTCGTATTAACTTCTGTGCACGACCCGAAATAAACTCTCCCGTGCTTCCAAGTCATTCCTCCTCCTCCTCTCCACCACTGATGCTACTCTAGGTCCACGTCTCCCTCCCGGCTCTGCCTCTGTGTGAAGAGGTTAAAACGTCGCAGCTAAAAAGGACACGGCTATTTGTAGTTCCTCTCCTGTCCAAATACGAAGCTATCCAAACACGGCGTGTCGTAAAAACCAGACAAAATGTGCCCTTCTTCACGTTTTCCACAGATTGTTAACGAGCCTATTACAGAGATGGACTGTTCTAAAGAGAGGGAGGGGTGAGAGAACATGAAGGCAGCATGGGAGCTGGATATTTTTATATTGAGATGTTCAAATTTGAGGGTTTCTGATGCATGTTACTACTGCATGTTTGCAGAAGAAGAAACACCATCAGAACACCAGATATGGATGTGATACCAGTGCTTGATTAATAAGCTGTGTGGCCGACTGAGACTGGAATGACTCTTTTCACCCTACACGACTTCTAGCCGGATTTAATACTCCAAAAGCCCCAGATCAGAGCCAAAGACACATGAACTCTTAACAGATGTATTTCAAGGGGCTTCACAGGTACTAGATTTATCGCAAATTATGACTACAGAATTCTAGGCTAATAGACCAACCACAGCCAATCAGAGCGGACCAGACATAGTAGTCGGAGGTTTCTCTTGGCATAGCAAGCGTGAAATATCTCCAAACACCTACATCTTAGTTTCAAGCCATGCTCCCCGATGTCAGCTCTCCTTCTCGTGGCATATACGTTTCTACCGACCCACTTCTCATGCACGACACATAAACATAGACATAGACAGTCCTATTGTTGAAACCTACTCCTGCTGTCTGGCTCAGTATCAAACTGATATCAGTGCTGCATCAGTCCTCCAGTTTGGATGGGCACTTGAACTTTGCACAAAATCTTCTCTGCCTCGTTCACACTCTCCAACTTCCCTGACGTGTCCTCTCACTTGTGTGTTCGATAACATCACCGTTTAGACGCTGTTCAGAGGGAAAAGACTTTCTCATTCACAGGGGCTGGTTTACAGGGGCGGGGGGGGGGGGGATCAGGCCGAATGTCCTTTCACCCACAGACCCATGTGGAGGTCGGAGGAAACTCTACACTGCACGTCAGGTGAGGAGCTTTGTCCGCTGCAGAGCCAGACATATGTGCAGATTCTCGAACACAGTGTAATCAAGTGGACTTGTGCTTTGGAACGGGCTGAATGCTGCTGCTTGTTCTTCAAGGTCTTGATCTTTACAAAGGAACCAGGAGGAGCAGTCGTTTGCCTGCTGGCTGACCTTCTCTCTAAGTAAACCACCTGCACCTCAGGTTTTTCTTTCCATCAGGTAAACATGTGACTGAAGGCCGGCCTGGAAAAAACCTCTCATCTGTGAAAAAGGGGCTTTTACAACCTGTGTTCTCTATAAAGATCGATACCTAGTGCACTATGTATTTACTGCTTCTGCACTCGCAGTCCAATCCAGACTGCTTTGACGAGCAAGACGAGTGAAATGTCCCCGAACGCATCTATTCACCACGACTGGGAACAGATAAATACGATGTGGTTGTGGGTTTCCTCGCCTCCTGGCTTTTTTCTTGAATCCTCCTGCATGGAGAAGAGGAGCGCCGAGGATCAGGGATAAAAAAACAAAAAAAACAATGGCCCTGATCTTGTCGAGGTGTATCCATGGAGACTAGGCCTCACTGTAAAGCATTCCCCACTGTGTGCTGCCGACAGACCAGTGCTGCCGACAGACCAGTGCTGCCGACAGACCAGTGCTGCCGACAGACCAGTGCTGCAGACACACCAGTGCCACGAAGACCAGCTTATCAAGTTGTAGGGGCTGAGGCTGAGCGCTGTAAACACTCACTTCCACAAACAAGATAGGGACCAGTGTATGAGCACAGTGACAACTATGACCACGCTGTATAAGACAGCTGCAGGACATCCTGTCTCATGTATGTTCTAAACTCCTTCCACACGTATGTTTGAGCCTTAAAAGCCACAACTAAATAAAGTGAAATGAGTAGAGAGAGGAAATCGTCCCGTCCACGAGGCTGAGCGACCGTCTTTATCCCCCGGGGGCTAAACAGAGCTTTCCCCATCAGCCTCTTACTACGGCCTTGATCACATGACTACAACTTGTTTGTCAGCAACAACACGTCAATAAAATTTGTTTTTGATTCAAACAGAAGGACAAGATGAGCTTTGCTATATTTTTCATTTTGCATGATTCTTTGTTTGAGCTGGTTCCAGTCTGGTCCTAATGGTTTGTGCATCGTTACACAAACACTGATTCAATTAGTCTCTAATAGATCATTTAAATGTCTTGTCCAAGAACACACTGGCCCAGAAAATAATAAGGTAGTAATTATTCTTTTTTTTCCTTTATTGATTTTCACGTTGGCCGCTTTTTCAAACAAACACTGAAGTCTGGACGTTTTCCTGAGAAGATTTCCAGAACGACCACAAATACAAATGCTCCTGAAATGTACTGAAGGAAAGCCTGAGTATCTTGAACTTTATGAAGTACGTTAGAAATTAGCTTTAATATCATGGATGTTAAACCTGAGCCATTTAATATCCCATTCATACAGTGTCCACGTCAGTTCACCTCTGACCTGTTTACTACTCACTCTGGGATAAGGAAAGCTCATTGGGTACAAACAGGCAACAGGTGGTCCATATGAGGCAGTGCCCAGGACCACTGGGGGGGTGTAAGCAGGTGGCAAAAGGCTTAACCTGAGCTCAATACCCGCCCAATGAGCTCATCTCCACTGGCTTATCCATTCAGCTCCCAGTCGTCTGCTTTCTGCCTGGACAGCCAGATCTGAGTGCTGCCACCCTGTCGGCCAAGCGCTCTGCTAATCTGTCTGAGCACGTTACCTGGCGTCCATCTGCTCGCAAACAAAGCAATCAGGACATAATGTGTGTGTTTGTGTGCGTGTTTGCAAAGGGACGGGTGCGTTTAAATGGTTTTTAGCTGAATTTATAAATATGTATTTGGGGTATTAGGTATAACAGCCTCATCAATGCCGTGCACGCTAATCCCCTCCCGTCTGTTGTTATTGTTGTTGACCTTTCCCCTCCATCCATGCCAGGGCAGTTCAGGTAAACCCAACAGGTAAACAACAGATTCCCAGAAGCCATGCATCTCAATAACAAGTGTGTGTGTGTGTGTGTGTGTGTGTGTGTGTGTGTGTGTGTGTGAGTGTGTAAATGCCACTAATCCCTCGCTGCCAACGTATCTGAGTGAACTTAACGTGACCCGTCAGCAGCAGTGCAATCATATCTGACCATTTCCAACTCCCTCCACACACACACACACACACACACACAAAGCACCACACCGTGTGATATTCAGAGGGTGGAACCAACAAACACAATAACACCGTCCTGTGTGGTTGCGCTGGTGTCAGCACTTGGATCTGCCTCCCTCGCCAGCCTCCATGTTCTAATCCCCCCGGGTGCGAGCCCATTTTAATGATGTCATGGCAGACAGAAGTGCTGATGTTGTCCTCAAGACTCGGTGTAATTGAATTACTTCTGAGACGACAGACAAACAAGTCGAACGCGGATTATCGGTTTCTAGTAAAAGCCTCTGGCAGCACGCCCTGAAAATAATGTTTCTGATGTTGTGACATATTTTCTCTTATATATTTTTCTTTTATCCTTTTCTTTTGTCGTTACTTTAAATCTTTCTAACTGCTGTTCTTCAGTTTAGATATTCTATAACCTGTATATCATAATTAGATGTGTTTGATTTTAAATGCCATCGGCTTCTTGTCTTAGATGTTTCTTTGTCTTGTTTTTATTTGTCCTCTTTGTGACGGCTGTTGTGAAAGATGCTCTATGATTAAAGTTATTATGAAAGTGCCAGAATTATTCTGTGAAGAACTATTACATAACAAGTTATTCAGCTCTGATGTGATTGACTGAAGGGTTAGACAGATGAAACAATTCGTCTTCTTCCAGTTGTGAGTCACAGCTTGTTCATTATTATTCTATTCAAATATGATTCATTATGTGTTGTTTTTGTTGTCTCCTGTTGTTTAGTTTCAAATTTGTTCTGTTTGTAAATGTGTGTTTCTGAGTTGGGCCCCAGGAGGACCAGCCATCCTAATAAATGGATGAAAATAAATAAATAAATAACCTGGTTACAGCAGCTCCCCAGTCATGACGCTCATTATCATTTCCACCACCTTCATCATCTTAACACGCTCACTGGTGGCGCTGCTAAATGGTCCCAGTCGAGGGACCAGTCCAAACGAGAGGGCTGCTGGTAAATATGGTCCTCGTGGAGAGAGGGTGGAAACCGTACGTCCTCATACGGGAGGTCATGTGGTAACGACCCCACTCCACACAACGTGCAGTGGACCAGATCCTCTCAGGAGGAAAATTGCTTCTCTGCAATCCAGGTCAAGTGTTTAGATTCATGTGAAATGCAATCTACACGTTGTTTATTCAGAAATGTTCCCATCATGGTTTATTCTAATGTGAAATACAATTATCATAATGAATCATTTCAAAGCAAATTACGAATCAGAAAGCAAAGAGAAAAGATGCTTCTACCAAATATATAACACAGACACACACACACACACTCTCTCACACACACACAAACACATATACACTATCTACGAATGACCTTGAAAGTCCAGTATTCATTGGGCTCCAGTTCACATCAGATGTAATTCCTGTGGTCTGCAGTGAGTCAGTTCAGACACTGAGAGACTGAATAACCATCTGCACTGATGTTTTCTATCAGCTCTGCAGTCCCATTGAACCCGGGGATCTGAAGAAGCTTTCAGACCACATCCGCTGATGAACGAATTTGTGTCTTTCTCTGAGAAAGGTCAGTGTCTCTGCTGCAGGAGTGAGTCATTCAGCGTTCATCTACAAACCAAATGTGACATTTGAGCTTTACTAACAAGTTGTTCTTTGAAAGAGAAAAGCTCCTGGCTGCACTGAGTTCCCTGCAGATACTTTACCTGATCGGCCTCGTGACTCTGAGGGGCAGAGACAACAGGCCTCTCCCAAACACACACTGACCCCCGTGCACAGAGGTGATCAGGACACACACACACACACACAAACACTGTCTCACCTGGTCGTCCACTCTGTGGGCCACGATCGTAGCCGCCTCCTCCTGCTCCGCATCGTTGAGGGGTCGGATCCTCAGGGCAACCTGCGGCACACACGCAGAGAAACTCAGTCCTCTTTGAGTTTCACAGATTTTCAGTTCAGGGAAATGATGCAACAATGGCGACAAATGAAACTGATGGGGCTGAATGACTTCTTCTCTATCTCATTTGTCTGCAGGCGATGGAGTTGGATGTGGGAGTTTAAATTGAATAGATATGAAATGTGCTGAAATCCTGATGAGCTCTTCAGGGGTCATTTTTTTCTAAGAATTGGCAAAGCTCCTCTGGGGCCACGGAAGTAATATTCCTCTGGTTTCACACCTGATTTTAAAGATGTTTGGCGCTCAGCAGAGGAAAGTGGTTGATTTGTGAGCTGAACAACTTCAACAAGTGTTGGGAAATGATCCCTGAAGAGCTCATCACGACTCACTTGAGATGTGAGGCTACAAAATGTCCTGTGCTAAAAAGAAAAGGAGGGATGTTGAATGGAAAGATTTGAAAATGTAAAAAGACCGGCAGGGACACTGTACATTAAATACACAACTCAGAGGTTTAGGATTCAGGAATAACAAAGCTTAAGCTATAGAAGACACTTAGAGTCTGGATGTGTTGACCTCTGCATCATTGATTTTGCATTTTTTAAAAGAGAATCTCTAAATAGCCAACATTTGTGTAGATGCACGAGATCTCGATTCACAACCTGAGAAATGCTAATATCTGAGAAAAGTAAGACGCTAATCATTATCACATTATTACACTTAATTAAAGCCTCTCTGCAGTATTCCTTACATAAGCTTGTAATGGGAGTAAAATGGAATAAATAACAATCACAGCAGGATATTTAAACTCAACTCTATTGTCGATTTCACTGCAGTTATATATTAAATATGTCAAATGTCTGGTTCTCTCTGGATCCTTTGTAGTAATAATTCTAATCCAGCTCATTTCCAGCGCAGCAGCAGCGCTGGAATAACAAGGTCTTGTGTGAGTCAGCGTGAGCAGAAAGCTTATTTCATGCTGGACGAGAGAGAGAGAGAGAGAGAGAGAGAGAGAGAGAGAGATGGGGGGGGGGCAGGCAACTGAAACAGCAACTTCAATAATTCAGATGAGCACAGTGCAGCAGGTGAAGGGCTGAGCTGCAAGAAACTATCCTTTCTACTGTCAGTTCATCTGTAAATTATTATCTGGATTAATACACGCGTGGTTATTCTATTGTCTATGAATGTTTGGTGGATAAAACATCGGTGATAAATGATCACGATGACATCTGTAAATGTACAAAACGTGAAAAATACTTAAGTGAATACAAATCATACGGATTTCCAATACCTGTCGAAAACACAAAACTGTACAAAACTGTGACTCAATACGATTCGATATGATAACTGTCCCAAATTTTGAAACTGCATTTAATGCAATCTAGTACAAATCTGACTCCTGGTGTCTGTAAAAGAGAGATGTTGTTAGACTGGTCTTAATAAGTTTAAATACTCCTCATGTATAAAAACAGATTGGAAAGAAAAACAAACACTTGTTTATAAGTGAAGTCTGGGTGATAATTAATTTGTTTGCTTTATTATTATAACCGATCAATGTCTTCTTTATATTAAGTTTAAAGACTCTTATTAATGTGCAGATAATGAGAAAGAAAACATAACATTAATCTGAGGTGGATCATTTATGCTGTTGATGACAATTACTGATATTGTTTCTTCGCCCATGGACATAAACATGTAAATTCATAATAATTTAAAATTCAGAACTGAAAATCCAAGCTAGAATAACATTGAACTGTCCCTAATAAACTGAGTTGTGTCTATTATCGATCACTGATAACAGCTCGTTTGATGAAACTCTTATAACCACAGATAATAAATAAAAAGTTCCAGCTCACGATCTGGTTTAAAGTAACGGGACTCACAGTGAGTTGCTGCTCCTTGGTCTCCCCCGTGTCCTTCATGGTCCTTCAGTGCAGGACAGTGCGGGCGTCAGACGGGACCCTGAAGCATCCTGCTCCTCTTCCTCCTCTCCCTCCTCTCCCTCCTCTTCCTCCTGCAGCACCCGGCGGGCTCCCTGCGGCTTCACTGGCCGCCTCTCAGCGTCTGTGTGCGGGGGAACAACCAGGAGCTTCCGCCCGGAGCGAAGCAGCTTCACGATGTCCGCTCCACCGTGCGCGCACATGCACTTAACACGCACTAACACGCACCGACGCTTCAGACTCACAGACAGAGTAACAGACAGAGTAACAGACACACAGGTAACACAGGTCACAGCAGCAGCAGCCCACCTGCTACACTCACTGCCCCGTCTGTCTGTCGCTGCTCTGCGCGCACGTGCATGTTTTTGCGTGCGCGCGTGTGTTTGTTGTCCCTGGAGACCCGGCAGCTACACACCAGCTACTGTAAACAACACAACACCACTTCCGCTTATAGCGTGTGTTTCCATTTACTTTTTGTACTTGCTCCTAGAAAGATTTACATAAAGTGTCATGCAACAAAGAGTATTTATATCTATCCATTTATTTATCTATTTATCTATCGGTCTATCAATCAACCTATCTAACTATGTATCCAGCCATCCCTCCATCTAATATATCATTACTAAATATATTATATTCACCTTATCCATTATTTGTACATTTATTATTGAATATTTTACGTCCTGATTTGTTCGTCACTAAACTAAAATAAAGTCCCTGCAGTTGTAACGCAGCTTCTACTGTAGCACTATACTGACCTCTGCTGGAAAGAGTCAGAAACGAACTCACTGGAGAACAAACTAGATGGTTTTGCCACAACTACAAAAGTTTTTAAATGAATTCACATCATTGACGTCTATGAGTAAAACATGACGTTGTGTTAACACCCAACAACAAAGTGAACACACACCAGGAAGTTCTCATAACAACAGGTTTATTGAACTCACAGTTGGGCCCCTGAGTCTGGGGACCTGTGTTACCTGTCTGTCAGAGACACTAACACCATTAGAGCAATTAGGATGCGATTCAGTTCTTGTAGAGGACTTAGGTTGCAAAATGTCAAATGGTAAGGTTTATATAATCCTGTACTGTACTTTAAACGAGTACATATCTGTTAGAATACAGGATTATTATGCACAAACCATGAAAAAAGGGAAGTGAGGCAAAATAAAGTTAAAGAAACTAGCTATCATAGCATGTGATCAGAATCTGTTAACTTGACTGAAAGATTTGGTATTTCAAAATCATCTGCTAAGAGAAGGCTTTTTTTGGATCTTAGGGGAGGGAGAAGAGAGCACATTGCATTATTTTGTACTGAGATCACTTTTGTTTTCTTCTCAACCATTCTGAAGTACTCAGAACACGTTGGGCTGGACTCAGAGTTCGATCTCATGGAGTCCAGAGGGATCTACTGCACATGCTCAGAGGAAACGTCTGCCTGTTGTTTCAGAAAAACACATTCCTGTGGTTTGCTGGATGGTGACTACGCTTTGCTCAAATCCAGAAGTCAAGACAGGATCAGTTCCTCTGAAAATACTCAAGAAACTTATTTCCAGGCTGAATTTATCAATATGCTATGAGGTCGATGCCGGAAATACGATGTAAAGAAAATGTCCAATAACGTTATATCTGCCAAAATATATGAAAGAAATTGGCAATAATTCCGATGATTGTAATTTTCAAACCCTTGTGAGAACGAAATGTGATTAAGGGTAGATATTTTAATATCAAGCAAGAGAAATCATTTTTTCATATACAATGTAAATATAAATGCATCTTTTCCGAATTAGTTATTCTGTAAAATGAAAGTTTTCATATCAGCCAACATAAAGTCAGATACTAGCACATTTGTGAAGGACTCATTTCGGCCAATTGTTATCAGCCACCTGATAAATCAGATAAATCGTGTGCACACACACCAGACCCATGTTCTTCAGGTGAAGATTGTACTTGGCAATGTGTTTACCCTGCTCACTGAATAATGAGGAATCCCATTAAAGCAGGGGTCTTCAACGTTTTTCAGGCCAAGGACCCCCAAACTGGGCAAGAGATGGAGCAGGGACCCCCTACTATATATATATATATATATATACAGTAGGGGAGAGCGGGTTAATGTGGGACATTTTTTCCATTTGCTTCCCTCTAGGTGAGCTAAAATGATATATCAGTAAAATTTACACATTTCCCATTAATTCAGGATATTTTCTAGCAATGGAAATGATCAGAATGTCTTCAGGACAAAGGGCAGTGAAAATATGATTGTTTTAAAAAAAGTGGTCTTGTGGTCTTGTCCCGTAGACGGGGGTAAAGTGGGACACTTACTTTTTCCACTTTAAATCTACCATAACAACACATGTTGTAATAGTTAAAATCCAGACAGCTAGAATTGACAACCACTAATATCGGACTAGTAACAGAATCATGGGGATAGGTCAATTAAGCACAGTTATGATTCATGTGATCTCTTGCACACCCTAGCTTACCTGCACATTGTTTCTCTGTCCAATTGGCAGGGACAGGGATATTGTTTTTCTCTGCGTATTCAAATGCCAGTTCACGGCTCTTAACTGGAGCAAGGCCATGGAACTGGTCAGCTAGTTGTTTGGCAAGCTCCTCCTCCATCTCATCTGTGAATATTATCTTTACCTCAGCTACTGCACCCCAGGCTACTGACTTTACTTTCCCTTTCTCTTTTTTCTTTATGAATCTGTTGAGGGTTGTCTTATCAATATTTCAATCCCTTCCAGCTTTTCTTAAGGACTTCTTTCCTTGACCTCAGTGGCTGCACGCTCCATCTCTGTGAGGGGTGTTTGGCCCCAGGTTGTCTTTCTGGTGTATAGTTTCTTGGCATGATGGCTTTTCTCCAATGTTTATGACATTAAAAAACAAAACATGTATAATGTAATATAACACTAGAATATGTTTAAGACTAAACTTAACTTGTGCTTCATGGTGGGGTAAAGTGAGACACTGTCCCACTTTACCCCACAGCCACCGTTTTAGAAAAAACAACATCTCTTATCAATTCAGGCTAATCTTCAGCTAGCATCAACCACATGGTTTTATATGTTGGAAGTTCACCAACATGTATGATATAAATGTTTCTACCTGATTCAATTTGTTTTGACACAACAGTTGATTAAGTTCAAAGCAAGAAAATTTACTTTTACATGCAAAAAACTATTTTTTGTGAAAAAACATACTTTCCACAGCAAAAGCACCCACTTCTCCTTCATGGCAAGGGGGGAATGGGAGGGGCTTGAAAATATATTGGTCAAATGACCACAAATGTGTTCCGTTGCCTTGATACAGGGGGTTTCTCACATTACGTGATGTCCCACATTACCCCGCTCTCCCCTATAAAATTGTGTTTTATATTAAACTGGGCCTAGTGCCTTGTATAAACATAGCCACCCTGTTATTCTGCAATCAATACTAAGCTTATCAAATGGTGAATTTATTCATGTTTTTAATTCAAACATGTGCAAGGTACAGGGTGGCCATGCCACTGCCATTTATAAACATACATCTTGCATGCAACACTGAGCTATTAAAGTAAATCACAGATTCATGTTTTATTTTAAACATGCATGTAGAGGGGACACTGAATCCTCATGCCATCTGCGGATGACACACATATGCCCACATTAGTGAGATGTCGGACCCTGATGGGTAGCACACATCTTATCTAATCTTGGACGGATGGAGGTTGTCATGCAGAGGGTCATATCAGCCTCACAATATGTTGGAGGTAAATGTGTATTTAAAGACATTTCAATTTGTGGGGGGAAAATTGGTTTGAAAATAATAATAAATAAAAAAAAAAAAAAAAAAAAAAAAAAATTGTCTAATCAATCAAAGATTTTGCGACCCCCCCTGCAGTACCTCCGCGGACTCCCTAGGGGTCACGGACCCCCTGTTGAAGACATCTGCATTAAAGTATTGGGACAGTGATTAGTGAAGGCTAACTTATATGATATGATTCACTTGTATATAATGATTTAGTCTGAAAACACTGGAGCTTGAAATGCTCTTGGCAACGTTTTCATCTCCATCTGGTTTCCTCCCTGTGCGTAAACTGCGCAGACCTCATTCTCCATCACCAGACATAGTTCTGAGCCCTTTCCCTGTTTTGTTAAAGAAGCCATTAAGTCCAAATGAACATATCACATAAGCTTTTAAACAAAAGCACCTTCTGCATAACCGAAAATATAAACAGGAGGGCGAACGAACACGTCTGAACGGTGGAGAGCTGGTGCATAGAAGACGAGTGCGCTCATCGTCCACGTTTGAGCTGAACCGTGACCTTGTGTGACTTGGTTTCTTAAGACGGCCCCTCTCTCTGATGAAGGAGGGACTCTGCCCCTTGAACATGTACAAGTGATCTGCTGCGCTCGGGACCTCCCCAAAACTTCTGGGCATATAAAAGCCAAGCTAAGTCATTTGTTTAAGCAGTAGGGAGTTTCTGCTAGGATCTGGATTGGAGCTACGCACAGACCGGACCCTACCGTACATGAGTAATATTTAGACATGTTCAGCTTTGTGGATATTCGTGTAGCGCTGCTGCTGAGTGCAGCAGTGCTTTTGGCGAGAGGTCTAAGCAAGGAAGATGGTAAGTATCACTTTCACACTTTGATTTGAATTTGTTTTGGGGACTTGTGGCCCCCTCGAGATGTGGATAGAGCGCGAGGATGCTGCGCTGTTTGCTAGGACTGGTTCTCCTCTGCGGGATCCCTGGCTCCAGTGATGGGGATGAGGTATTACCCAGTGAGGCTGCACGCCAGTAGGAATTTATTGACTTGGATTTGTTCTGATGGGCTTGATGCTCTCCCCCTGACGTGCAGACACAATCAAATTAAATATTTCCTCTTTAAATCAAACTGGGCTTTGTTTGCTGGAAAAAAAGCAGCAGTGGAAAAATCGCTAAAGTCTGACGTCGACAGTAAAAAAAAGGACAAGACGCCAATTAATAACCAAGCAGGAGAAGAAGGGTGCGGAAGACACAGTTCTGTAGGCCAACAGCGCAGCTCTGTGGCCACTACTGGAACTGTGGATCCATCGGTGCTCGCTCCTTCAAGGCCTCAAACTCCCAAAACACCAGATTGAAATGTGATTGAGTTATTTGCCACAGGAGCAAGTCCTTCACTGCAGTCGAGCAGATGTTGGATAATGACTTGTGGGTCCTTCTGCTCCATGAAATTCTGTATTCTGACCTGACGCAGGCCCAGGTTATCTAGAAAACAATCCCTGATGTTAAACTTCCATAGAAACTTTGTTTCTGCTCACAAATCCTTCTATAAACGTGTTCCAAATGAAATCTTACTGTGGCCTGGATGACAGTGATCAAGGGACAGAAAGGTCAAAGGTTGCTGTCTGCAAAAATAGACATTGGCCAAAGGGTCCGAGCTTCATGCCAGAGGTTTACATCAGCGAAGTTAACTTGTCTGGTGCAGGGACTCATCTGGCTCCCATAGAACTTCAAACCCAGTTGATCACTCTGTGTTTTTTTTTTTTTTGGGGGGGGGGGGATATTTACTCTGACTGTTACCAAACTCTCCTTTCCTTTCAGTGCCATCAGGCGGCTGCACATATGATGGAAAGGTGTACGGTGATCAAGATAAATGGAAACCAGATCCCTGCCAATTCTGCTTCTGCAACAGTGGAAGCGTCATGTGCAGTATGCCGGGCTGCATGTACCCATCCGGCTGCACCAACCCAATCGTCCCAGAGGGAGAGTGCTGCCCCATCTGCCCCGATGATGGTACAGCGCCTTGATCCTCCTCAGCCTTTTGTGTGGTTAACAAGCTCTGTGGCGCCACCTAGTGCCTTCCTGCCTTGTCTCTGACAATCTGAGGCTCCTGGGCCGTGAATGGATCGAGGCCCTAAGCCTGCCTGCTTGCCTGAGGATTTTCAGTCGCTTTGTTTTTACCTCATTTCAATTTCAATATGCATTCTTTCAACAACGGATTGCACCTGCTCTTTCCTGAAGCCTGGCAGTGCATGTTTTACTTCTCATCATCATGCTTACCTGTGCAGGCTGCGACATGGCCTACACATGTCTCATTTCTCCCAAAACAACCTCTGTTTTCCACTTATTCTTTTGCTGAAATGATTTTGAATCAAAGAGGTCGACTTTTGATTCACAATCACTCTGTATTTCAAACTCGAGCCAGCACTGACTTCTTGTTTAGAGCTGCTGTAGATAGCTGTGAGCTACAGTTTAATGCTAATCCTCACCCAAACACCTCTGCTGCCACGTTTCCTTTTGTAAATGTTCATAGTTACGAATGTTTCTCTCATAAATGTTCAAGAGGTGTTGACACTTTCTTCTTCGTTGGTTCAATAGGGATTTAGAGGGGCTGATGAAAAAGAACAGGAATCCTTTGGTGAGGAGGTTTGTCCGCTGCAGAGCCAGAAAAATGTGCCGATTCGCGGTCACAGTGTAATCAAGTTGACTTGTGCTTGGATCGGGCTGAATGCTGCTGCTTGAGCTTCAAGGACTTGATCTTTACAAAGGAACCAGGAGGAGCAGTCGTTTTCCTGCTGGCTGACCTTCTCTCTATGAAACCACCTGTGTAATTCAGCTCTGATGTGATTGACTTGTGTTGTTGTTGAAGGGTCGGTGAGTTGAAACAATTTGGCTCCTCTGTTTCTGATTCAGTTCTTGTTCATTATTATTCTATTAAAATATGAATCATTATGAGTTGTTTTTGTTGTGTCCTGTTGTATAGTTTCTGAGTTGGGCCCCAGGAGGACCAGCCGTCCTAATAAATGGATGAAAATAAATAAATAAATAACCCGGTTTCAGCAGCTTCCCAGTCATGATGCTCATTATCATTTCCACAACCTTCATCATCTTAACACGCTCACTGGTGGCGCCGCTAAATGGTCCCAGTCCAGGGACCAGTCCAAACAAGAGGGCTGCTGGTAAATATGGTCCTCGTGGAGAGAGGGTGGAAACCGTACGTCCTCATACGGGAGGTCATGTGGTAACGACCCCACTCCACACAACGTGCAGTGGACCAGATCCTCTCAGGAGGAAAATCACCAAGTGTTCAAATTCATGTCAAACACAAAAGACTAATTCACCTGCAGTTGCTCACATTATATATTGTAAAATGTCACTTTAGGGGGTGTTACCTGATTCCATTGTCTTTCATGTACAAATGTTAAATAAAGTTAGCGGTTGTGATCTTATTATTCGAACGCCAATTTCGCCTGTTTTGTCTGACGCAAAGAATGAAGAAGAGTAATACAATTCAGAGCAATTGAAGTGTTCCATTACTCAATTGTTCACCTGCAAAGTAAAAGTTTCAGGTTGTGAAGTGTAAGCTAGATGTGGTTTATTCAGAAATGTTCCCGTAATGGTTTATTCTAATGTGAAATACAATTATCATAATGGATCCTTATAAAGCAATTTACTTGTGAAAAAAAATCAGAAAGCGAAGAGAAAAGATGATTTCTACCAAATATATAACACACACACACGCACTCACACACACTCACGCTCACACTCACGCACAGGCACAGGCACACTTACGCACGCACACACAAACACACGCACACGTGCTTGATTTATTTTTCAGTCAAGATACTTAAATTATTTCCTGAAAAATCCTCACAAACACTCATCTCGCAATCTTAAAGAAAGAGAAAAAATTACTGGACCCACAACAACATAATGTGAATTGTTTCTATGGTCCATGATGTGAAAACCAAGGAGGAGCCCTGATTCCTCTGTGAGCATCAGGAACCTTTACAGTATAGTAACTGGGACAGAGATATCAGAAAGAAGCAGCTATTGAGACCATGAATGTCATCGATCATATTGTTGCATCACACAACTCTCCCAGTTCAGCTGCATGCTTCGTGAGGTAAGGTCCTGTCAGTTGTCTAAATAAACTAATAACTTTCGATTTTTTGAAAGAACACAATGTGCTTGAATGAGAAAAACATTTCTTAATATATTTAATGGTCTGTGTTCAAAGCTATAGAGCTAAGGTAAACATGGAATGAATTAAAGGTTCAGTGTGTAAGATTTTGGTGAAAGGGATCGATTGGCAGAATATCATAATCCTACTGTTGTGAAACTAGTTTGTTTCATCTAAATTCAAAAAAATGTTGACTTCTTTCCCCCTTGAATGAGCCCCTTATATTTAAATACTTTACATCAGGAATTTTGGTTTTTGTGAATTGCCAGACAGTCCTGATCAAACTGTCTTATGGAGAACATGCAGCCTGGAGACCAGAGGTTCCTCACTGTGTTGTGAATAAAAGATCAAAGTACTTCTTCACAAAGCTAGTACCAATGTAAACTTGTGTTTTCTTTCTCTCTTCCTTCTTGAAGTGAAACTGCAGGACTCCTCTGGACCTGAAGGACCCTACTGTGAAAGCAGACATTCTGTAATCAGCAAGTTTCCAAAATCCACCCTGAAACACATTCATAGTACCAGGGCAGATATAATACAGAGATCGATGACATCAGATAACCCTGAGGGAGATGAGTGAATACAAAGAACTTCTGCCAGAGAGGATTTACAATGCAAAGCAGAGAGAGAGAGAGACCAGGAACTATTGTCAGACTGCTTGTTATAATGAAAATGATTAATAGATGACAGCATTATAACAACAACAATAATATTATTATTAATAATACTCACCATCATCAGTTATTTTTCTTCTCTTTTCATCCTTGTTTTCATCTGATCCACATATTCAATGGAATTAGAGGTGATCACAACACAAATAGATAAGCATTTCCAACATCCCTGTCACAGAGGTATAATTGGATCCACGGTGTGAGCAAGACAAACCTTCACAGGGGTGGAGGCAGAGACCAGCAGGGTCAGATACGACCAGAACTATCTGCATAGTGAGATGCCTCCAGAGATAAACGAGAAATATGATATTGTTTGCATCTTTGCCTTTTTGCATAAAGAGTTCAACAGAACACTGAGTATTGTCAGTAGAAGAGGAGGAGCTGGGTGTTACATGTGCCTAAAGCTGCACTCGAAATAGTTAAGTTAGGTGTTAGAGGTGAACACTGGCACAGACAGTCCACAGAGCAGCATCAGGATGGAAGGGATCATCCTTGGTGTCTTGTGTCTCTCAGGTCAGTGAATTTCATTGTTTGTATGATGTCTAACAGGAAATCTGAATATAGTGATTAATTTGAGTCCTCATACATAACAAAAATAACTGGTTTCATCCTCAGGGTGCCTCACCTTCTCCACATGCCTCCTCCATCAGTGCCACTTTGTGTCTGATGCAAAGACTTGGACTGAAGCTCAGAGCTACTGCAGAGAGAAGTACACAGACCTGGCCACTATTGAAAACACTGAAGAATTGGAGAAACTTAAGAACATAGTTTCCACCGCTGGTGACAGCTCTGAGGTTTGGATCGGCCTGTACAGTCAGAGTGACTGGAAGTGGTCAGATGGGTTCACAGGGACTGGAGCTGAATATAGGAACGGGGCTCTTACTGACCCCCTCAATGTAGAAGCCAATGAGCTCTGTGTGGTCCAGAAGTATGATGAATGGCATGATATTGAATGCCATGCACAGAATCAATTTGTCTGCTACAATGGTAATGATGTGCTTTATATTGATCTTTACTTTATAACATAATGTCTAAGATATGATTTAGAAAACCATTGTGTGATCTCAACTACCCCTCTTTTTGTCTCAATTTTAACTGCAGGATCATTAGAGGATTCTGAATTTGTGCCAGTGACTACAGTCAAGAATTGGACTGAGGCTCAGAGGTACTGCAGAGAACACTTCACAGATCTGGCCACTGTGAGGAGCTACACTGACAGAGACAAGATAAAGAAATTGAGTGCACTTCTCAATTGTGCATGGATCGGTTTGTACAGAGATCATCAGATTTACTGGTCCGACGGGAGTAACTACTCATTCAGCTCCTGGTATCAGAGGCGACACCCACTCGGCTCGATGAAAGTCCAATGTGGTGTCGCAGATTTGGAGAATGAAGGAAAATGGAGGTTATTTTCCTGTGAAGAACCAAAACCATTTGTCTGCTACAACATGCGTGGATGGTGCTTCCTTGAGTAACAGAGAGAGAGAGAGCACATCCTGACATTAAATAAACTGTTATTGTCTCGACAGTGATTCTTATAAAATGAATGCATTAATTTCGTATTTGGATGATGATTGTTCTGTCTATTGTTTCTTTACAGTGAGAGAAACTTGAAATGTCTTGTGATGTACTTATCAATTCATTAATCTGCTCTGTGATGGTTTTTCAAGACAAACTGACACTTTGGAACATTTGGACTCTGTCTGGTTTCAGACTCCTTCACTCATTTTTTTGTTAGATTTAAAAGCAAAATTACAAAAAAAACTTAAAAATTCACTGGATTTGGTTTTATGGAAACCCCTGTGTTATATAAAAAGATTGGTAAGATTAATTAGACAGACAAAAATGTGTAAAAATTAAATGCATCAATTAATATGTGTATATACAACATAAATAAATGACTTATATGTTCTTCTATTTTCTTTTTGATATAAAATACTTTTTGCAGCACAAATTAGTAGCTTCACTAAATATGTGTAGTGAAATAGTGACCAGCAGAGATCGCTACGTGTTACCAAATTCCTCATATCTCCAAACATGACCAGCTAATTATAACTTTTAATGGACTTTTTCCTTCTTGGTAAACTGTGATATTAGGTCATAGTGGACTAATCAATTTGCCACGGCAGTATTGATCATCATATTTGCAAGAGGCAGGCTTTTTAGGCTTTTAATATTAATTTATATTTAAATGATTATGTTTGATTGCTTTGGAAGTGTAACAATAATATTTAACTGCTCATTAGAAAACACATGAGGTACAGCCACATCAAATAAACGGAACACTTGGTTTATTGTAGTGTTGGTTCTCTGAGTGAAGAGATAACCTCCACACTCCATTACATATTATATATATAAGGGGAATGATCCCCCTGCTCTCAAGGTGCATCGACATTTATTTTATATACACCAGCTTGCCCGGCCACGCCCTGCAGTTCACCTATGTAACACCTGTGCTGGCGTGAAGTCCATTGATAGTTTGATTGACACATGTGCTAAAAAGAAACAAGGGGATTTAGAATTAAAAAACAAACCTGATCTCACAACATGATTAATGCTAATATCTGACAAAACGTAAGATGCTAATGATTGTCACAGTGTTAGACCTAATTAGAGAGTAGTTGTAGTTCCTGTGTTGTTCTTAACATCACCTTATCATATTAATAACAACCCAGATCAGGTTGAGGGTGTGTGTGTTAAACCAAGACAAATTTATATTTACGCCTTTATACAGTTTGTAAAACAGCATTAACAAAAATATGTATAAAAGGATGGTGTATACTTTATATATGTAGCTTCTTTCGGATATGAAATGCAGCCCAAGTGCTTTACAACAATGCATTTAAAGAAAATACATGAAAACAGGCAATTCATTTAAAAAACTGTTATGGAAAATGTATGGAGGATAAAAGCCTGTCAGAGTTTGAAGAGTCTGAAGAATAAAAAACCCTGAATAATAATGATGAATTGAACATGGCATTTAAATGAAGTTGAAAATGTAATTATTACCAAACTTACTGGAAAAAAACGCACTTAGACAAACGTAAGCGGAAGAGGACTTACCTGAAATAACAGAAACATTTTGGGGTAATGACTTAGACTTTAGCCAACCACCAGAGGGGAAAGAAGATGCACCTTTTTGTGATATCAGTGTACTTTACATATCAGTATCACCTTCCTGTTACATAATGTGATCGTCAGGTGTCTGAGCAGACGTGCTGCCTTCAGTAGATGAGCAACAGGTGCTTAAGAAAACCAGAAATACCTGCTTGGTGCAAACTAATTCAATAACCACACAGTTTGTTCGCCTGGAGACTATTCATTTTCTCAGCTACTAACTAATATAAAGACGATAACACAAAGTTTGTGCGGAGTGTGCACACGTGGAGGAGACAAACGTCCAGAGGGAATTCTGTGGTTGTTTTAATGGTTTAATCAAATCTGAATGAGTTTAGTTAAGTTTCCTTTGGGGGGTGCTGTGCAACTTTTTAATGTTGAATTCAGGATCATTTGGCAAAACATAATTCTCATTGCTAGTATGACGCATTCATGCAACCTCTCTTGCAACTAAGTTTTGAACATTTCCTGCATTTTTCTTTCATGGTGTTAATGCTTCTTTGTTGAAATGTAAACAGGCCATTCTGTAGTTGTAGAAGCTGCAACGTGTCACCAGTGTAACCAGAATGCTTTGTGTATCTGCCAGGGATTCCTCCCTCCCTCCCTCCCTCCCTGTCTCTAACATCATGGGACAGCCATGCCTCTTTTGGTGGATTATTGCACAGGTTGACGTACAATGTTTTTTAATATCTCTGTTCTGTGTGCTTTTGGATTAATGTTGACTTTTGAAGGATTGACAATAATTCTGAATTATGTCGGCACATCTTATTCATTAGAAAGATGAAAGTTGTTCGAGGAAAAATATACAATATATGAATGCCTTGAGAAATGTTCACAATTCATATTGACCTCAGGTTGGTAGATTTGATTTGGATGCAGTGGTTGTGGGACATGATGAATCTGCAGCTGGTTGCATATCAGCCTGCATGTTTTGAAGGCTGATGTGTTTCACTTGTATAAGGAAAATGATTTATTCTCAAAACACCTGAACGAACACAAAACTGCACGGTGAAGAGCCGGTGGTAGAAGACGAGTGCGCTCATCGTCCACGTTTGAGCTGAACCGTGACCTTGTGTGACTCGGTTTCTAAAGACGGCCCCTCTCTCTGATGAAGGAGGGACTCTGCCCAAAACTTGTGTGGCATATAAAAGCCAAGTCATTTGTTTAAGCAGTAGGGAGTTTCTGCTGGGATCTGGATTGGAGTTACGCAAAGACCGAACCATGCCGTGCATGAGTAATATTTAGACATGTTCAGCTTTGTGGATATTCAGTTAGCGCTGCTGCTGAGTGCAGCGGTGCTTTTGGCGAGAGGTCAAGGCGAGGATGATGGTAAGTATCACTTTCACACTTTGCATTGACTTGTTTGGGGACTTGTGGCCCCCTCGAGATGTGGATAGACATTGATCAAAGGGTCCGAGCTTCATACCAGAGGTCAGGTCTTTACATCAGCGTTCATTGCAAGTACAATATTGAAAAAAGTGAATTTTTGGTTTTGTGCGTCACATTTGATCCAAGCAGCTCCAGTTTTATGAGCTTTAAGTTGTCTTGTCTGGTGCAGGGACTCATCTGGCTCCCATAGAACTTCAAACCCAGTTGATCACTCTATTTTTTTGGGGGGGGGGGGATGGGGATATTTACTCAGATATTTACCAATCTCACCGCGGTTCTCTCCTTTCCTTTCAGTGCCACCCGGTGGCTGCACATTAGATGGAAAGGTTTACAAGGACAAGAGTGAATGGAAACCAAAGCCCTGCAGGACCTGCTTCTGCGAGGGTGGATCTGTCATGTGCAACGAGGTGATCTGCGTGGTCACACCCAACTGCGACTACCCAAAAGGAGAGTGCTGCCCCATCTGCCCTGATGATGGTACGCCGCCTTGATCCCACCTTGTCTCTGACAATCTGAGGCTCCTGGGCCATGAGTGGATTGAGGCCCTGAGCCTGCCTGCTTGCCAATAACAAAGCTGTACCTATAGAAGACACTTAGAGTCTGGATGTGTTGACCTCTGTATCTTTGATTTTAGCATTTTTCAAAGGGAATCTCTAAATAGCCAACATTTGTGGAGATGCACAAGCCCTCGATTCACAACCTGATAAATGCTAATATCTGAGAGAAGTAAGACGCTAATCATTAGCACTTAATTAAAGCCTCTCTGCAATATTTCTTACATAAGCTTTTAATGGGAGCAAAATTGGATTAATAACAATCAAAGCAGGATATTTAAACTCTATTGTCGATTTCACTGCAGTTATGTATTAAATATGTTGATTGTCGTGTTTTCTCTGGCTCGTTTGTAGGTCTTGTGTGATCCGCATTAATATTTTACCTCCTGGTTTGTCCGTCACTAAACTAAAATAAACTCCCTCCAGGTTTAATGCAGCTTCTACTGCAGCACTATACTGACCTCTGCTGGAGAGAGTGAGAAACTACCTCACTGGAGAACAAACAGTCTTTGGTTTCCCAACTACACATTGAATGAACCCACATCATTTACGTCATGAGAGTAAAACATGACGTTGCATTAACACCCAACAACAAAATGAA
Organism: Platichthys flesus; assembly: GCF_949316205.1. NCBI lineage: Eukaryota > Metazoa > Chordata > Actinopteri > Pleuronectiformes > Pleuronectidae > Platichthys > Platichthys flesus. The sequence goes on along the minus strand of NC_084964.1, from coordinate 18,031,533 downwards.
CACACACCGAGAAGTACTCAAAAAAACTGGTTTATTGAACTCACAGTTGGGCCCCTGAAACCGGGGGCCCCCCCACAGACAGCAGAACCACTCAGTGCCTGTACAGTGAAACATGCTGAAAGACACAAATCAAGACTAATGCTTTAAATCTCTACTGTTAGTCGTCCCAGCCGCGTACTGAGGAAAAAGAAAATGACCTGAATATTCTCATTAATGACAGTTAGTGCAGCGCGGCTTCCAAAGTACAGCAGACATCACAACTTCATCGAGTTAGTCCCAAAAGACGATATGGATTAATGGCTCTTTAGAAAGATAAACAACATTTATGTGACGCTGCCACACAGCACTAGAAAAAATATAAAAAGAAATGGCACGTTTGTTTATAAACAAAATGAAATCAGAGTAGAAGACAACAGTCTGTTATAGGACATTTGTTTTTATTTACAGAGGTCGTGGTCTCAAGGTCGTCTCGTGTCCGGAGAAACATAAAGTTTCACGTGTGTGTGAACGTGAATAGATTTCGACGGCTCCTCCCCCTGGTGTGTTCTCTGTGCTTCACATGTTTATCAAGCATGAAGCGCAACATGTAGAAAACACAGCAGCGTGTGTTTTAATATTTTTCCTTCTTCATCGACCTGAACGTTGTCAGAAGTGAAACAAACCTTCTTTTCAAAGATTTGAAGGACGTGATTCCATAAAGAGCAGGTCAATCAAACTTGGAAATGTTCCGGGGTTATGTCTTCACCCCCCCCGTCCACATTTTTCCATAATCAATTTAGCTATTGATTCCAGAGTGTTTTTATGCGTTTTAATCTGTGTCCTAGTTTGAATATTTGTTTGTGTAATTCTGAACAATATTAAATAAAAAGAACTGAAGGGATTTCAACCAAACTTGGGAGGTTGCAGAATGTGTGAGGGAGGAACTTATTAAACTCGGGTGTTGATCAGCCACAGGGAGCAGATCCCAGATCAGTTGATCACTTTCTTCAACATTGTGATATGGGACGTTTTTCAACATGTATTGATGCGGATGAAAAAGAAAACAGGCACATTAAGGGAACTGACGAGTGTGTGGAATAAAGGTGCAGCTGGACTCGACTGCTCGGCCTTGACGGAGGTTTAATCAGCTGCATATTGAACTCCCCCCCCCCCGTGCCTGACAAACAAGGCATTATTCAGTTCATATTTCAGAACGTGTCAGTTTGCCCACGGAGCACAAAACCGATCTTGAGCAGGTAAAGTTCAACTAGGGGCAGAAATAAGGGATGAGTCAGAACAGAACAGATATGTTTCTGATGTTGTCCTGAGACGCAGGACACGTTACGCTGTTCCTTGTGATGCTTGGACACACTCCTCTCCTGTCGAGTGTGTGTTTGTATGTGTATGTGTGTGTGTGTGTGTGTGACGGCGTCTTCCTCCAGGGGCAGTTTAAGAAGTCTATGCTTGGAAGTCGTTTCCAAAGTGTCTAATCTGCTCCTCGGTCATGGACAGGTAGGTGGCCCTCATACTCGGCGAGTACTGTGGAAGACACACACAGAGACACAGCACAGGGGACACGTTAGAGGACGACGCCGTGATTTCACTTCTGATCACCAGCTAAAAACAAAGACAATGTCATGAGGGGCTTAAAGGAAAAGTGCACGGAGAATCTGCCTCTTGGCAACATGGAACTCTCTGTAGGTCTGAGAAGGTTTATGAAGTTTGTTTGGATTCACAGGAGTTAAACTGGATTATGATGGAGATCCAGGATTAAGAATTAATCCACTTCAAACTTCTCCTGCAGAATAATAGACTTCAACAAAACTTGTACATACGGATCGATGGCAGTATTATTTATTATTTTACTTTGGCAAAAATCGTGTACACCTGCTTGTACTTATATTTTTTGCTAGATGGCGTTTCTCAGAGAATATTTCATGGATCATGATAAAAACAATTTGACATATTTATGAGTTAGACTGGTATTTATGAGTATGTTCAATTCAGTGCAAATCCAACTATAAATCTAGCAGATTTAAAAACCCTTTGTCTGCCACTATACATAAGAAATAGAGCAACAAACCTACAACTATCACTAATGGGTCACTTTGATCATGTGGATTCAGGACGGTAAAATCAGATTTCATTTATATTTGTTATTTAAAGACTCTAAACTAAATTAAGACTAAGTTGAGTTGAGATTTCCTTTAATTTAAACCTGTTGAACTAACTCAATGCATCGATAACAATTAAATCTATAGATTCCATATCACTACTGGATGCATGGTGCTAACACCTCATGTTCAGTACAAGCTACAGAACTGAATGGTTGGAGCAGGACTGCATGCACAGTAGGGGGCGACTGTGAGGAGATCCAGGGACACAACTACAGTACCACCCTGTGAGGACCAGGGGCGGATGTCCCACACTAACTCAGAGAGACACCGTCTGGGATGAGGACAACAGGTTGTGAGTTTGAAGCCATGCCAAACAGGAAGAACCGCACAGGAACCAAACAAAGTGATGAAGAGGTGGAGGAGAGGTGATCGATGCAACAGAGGAGAAGAGGAGGGGGGAGTCAATCCTGAGGAAGAGTTGAAAAGACTTACTCTGGTTCTATACGGCTGAGAGTATATCTCCAAAAGTTGATTAAATAAAAAAAGAGGAAATACAGAAATGAAAGATACAAACGAACATAAACAAACAAATATACACACACACACACACAGACACACACACAAAAATATATAAAAGAAGCTGTTAGCCGAAGACGACTGCATGGTGCTGCACAGTCACAGTCACGGGGGAGAATTGAATTGTACTTCACAATCAAGAAAGAAGTCATAAGGCAAAGAACATCACATCTTCAAATGCACTCCAGTTAGAAATGAAGGCTGAGGCGGCTGATGATGACGACTGACAGAAAAGCAAGAATTGATCATGTGATATTATGATGATCTACAAAATAATAAGATTCTGAGGCAAAAAAAAAAACATGAAAAGTGGAAAATAGATTAAATAGAATGAGATAAAATGGAATATTGTGCTTTTTTCGATCGGATAAATGTGTCTCTGCTCTAAAACACAGCTCATGATTGAATATCTGCAGAATCCATTCCACTGCAGCTCTATTCTGTAAGTGAGGCTGTTTAAAAGTTAACGTGTTTGTTTTGATCTGTGTCCTCTGACAGGACACAAGGGGCCCAGCAGGGGGGCCCATTTATTCCAGGATGAAGAAATCCTTCATTGGTTTTAAGGCTCCCGTCGCCTCCTCCTGGGGATTTGGCCTGAGAGCGGCTAAACGCCGGTCGCCTCATGATTAAATATTAACTGCATTACTTCTCCTCTCCTGGTTCTGAAGTCATCCTCCTGTGAGCCCCGGCAGACAAAAGGCACAGTTCTCTAAATCGTTAGTAAACATGGCTGTGGCATTAACGTGGAGTTTAGAGGAGGATGTTCCCTGAGTCGACACTTTAAAATGATGAATGAAATTATAGGCAGTTGGTTGTGAAAAACAACTTCCTGTGACATCACAGCGAGGACTTGGCCTCTGGGACCCAACGCACCGAAGGGGGCGGAGATCCGCGTCCTATCAGCGGCGCGTTCTCGTAGCGAGGATTTCCCCCGAACAGAGCCGCCTGGTTCCTGAGAGGAGAGCGAAACAAGTGACTCAGAAGCTGAAGGAGCTTCGTCGTGACGCTCCACACGTTACGTCCGTTCACTCACATGTACTCGGACATGGGGGCGGTGGAGACGGCCGGGGCGGGGGGGTGCAGGCTGCTCTGGCTGCCCATGCTGCTGGTGTAGCTGCAGAAGGTGTGCATGTTGGGGAGGGCGGGGTTCTGGGAGAGGGCCCTCCTCACCCGGGGGTTGAACGGGTCCTCCTCGTCGATGTCGTCGTAGTCCTGTTCCCTGCGGAGACACATCGGGAGACAGTTGGTTTGGTCCGGAGGGATTTCAAACTGGAGGTCACAACCATGACTGTGAATAAAGATGGACGACTTGACGGCTCCCTGAAATGTGAAGCCAGTTCATCTTGAGATGGCTGGCTGCTGTAAAGATCACAAACCCTGCCTCCTCCATGTTAGTGGACTGTACACAACAGTGATGCATGTCCACGTTCATTTTTTTATTTCTTAGATCAGGATGAAACGTGTTGATTGACAGCTGAGGCTGACTGGTGATTGGTCGAGCACATGTATTTAATGAGTAAATCTCCATAAATCTGCTTAGAAATTATAGAAGATCGTGAATTTCCCTTTGAATTATCATGTTTTTTCAAGTTTCCTTTCCTATTATAGCAATCAAATGATACTTGTATTACATTTCAAAAGTTATCATTGTATAAAAATGGGTCAAAAACAAAGGCGACTGAATGAAAGGAAATTAATCTAACACTATATCTGCTTTGATATATAAATATGAAGTTGTACTGGAAGGTTTACAACATTCAACATAAACCTACTTTGCTTTAAATGGACGAGCACTGACGTTTCAAGGATACACTTCAGATTAACGTCATTTATAGTTTCATAAGAGGTTTTTTTTCATCCATGACCTTGCAAAGGAGAATTTGCATTTTGGGCCAAACATCTGGTCTCTTGTACAATTTAAAAAAAAAGAACTATTCACACACATGCATGAGTTGGCTCCCGCAGCACAGCGGAGGCAGGACGGGGGAAATGAGGGAGCTCGGGCAGGAAGTCGAGCGGAGAGCGAACTGACCTGCTGGCTATTTGTCTCCACGCCCTGGGAATCGCACACAGCATGACAGTGAAGGCGCAGGCTGCAAGGACGGAGAAGAGGCAGAGGTAGAGCACGCCCTCCACGCCGTCGTGGCACACCCCCACCATCGCGTCCAGGTAGTCCTGAGGAGGTCGGATAGAAAACACACACTTTGCTCTAATGGCCCTTGTTCGAATTTCGCTGCAGACGAAATGAGTCAGAGATGAAAAAGCACTCAGAGCGTCGCTGTGTGCCGCCTCCAGGAAGCCGCGTACTTTCATTCATATCATGCACAGTACTCATGTGAACTCAACTGCACACACAAGTCACAGTGTACGAGTCCGACGGAGCAGGGGACTCACAAACATTGCAACGAAAACAAAGATTCTCTCTGTTGTGTTGTGTTGTGTCGTGCTCGGCTCTGATCCTAGTCCCGCTTTCACTTTCATGCAGAATCCCTGCCTGGCTACTTGCTCTCCTGTTGACCTAGTTGTGCGGCTGTGGCTGGAGGCAGTGTACAGACCTTGTTGAGCCCCCTGCAGTCCAGCAGGGCGGTCAGCTGGTGCAGGCTGGCCTCAGAGGAGTTCAGCACATTCTGGATGCCCAGCAGGTCTCTCTGCGGAGACAACCGACGATATCAAACACCTATAAGAGCATTATTCTCATCCTGATTTTAAAATAATAATAACACTCCAATATACAGGAGTAAGTATTCATGTGGGAGGGGGGGGGGGTACCTCAGCTGAAGGGAACAGAGGAACAGCAAACTGCAGCAGACTCTGGATCTGGATCTGCATGGTGGTCAGGGACCTCTGGAAGATGGTCAGGGGCTGAAAAACAAGAAGGTGAAGATCAGGCGAATTAAGAGAAATATGGAGGAGACGACACAGGACGTAGAAAAGAATAAGAAAGAAAAGAAAACATGTTTTGTGGGGGTTGTTTTCCCAAAAGAGCTGAAGCAGGAAATCTGTCAAAGCAACAAATATCAGAGGTTGAGCACGGGCAGAGGCTCTTTGAATGCAAGCTCTGGGTTTCGAGTGAAAGTGTCACAAAATCAATAAATCATTCTCACAAACTGAAAGACCACACGCCTGAATAAAGACTAGGAAAAGAAAACGACAACCAAAAACAGGTTTTCGTCCACATTCCGACTTCCTGCGGGATAATAATATTTTACTGTAAAACTTGACTTTTGGTCTTTGGCTCAGTTTCGGTGAAATATTCCTTAATTTTAATGTTTTCGGGCCGTGAGCATATGTAAATTCAACATTTATGTAGTTGTCTTGTCGGTTTACATTCTCACCACCAGGGGGCAAAGTAAGCCTCCATATTCACCGCAATAATACAGAATCATCACTTCCCAACCTGAAATCAGCACCTTCTGCCTCGTGCCTCTTTTTTTAATTAACATTCAAGCAGAAACCATAAAGGGACGAAGAGACTTCACAGTTGCACAACCTAACGAGGAGCTGGCTCTGTGGCACGGAGTTAAACGGAAACAGGATACGGTCAATTACCTCAACTATCCAGAAATGTAATTGGTTTCCTCTGATTTGAATATTCCTTCCAGATCTGTGGGTCTGAACCTCGTCAAACTGATGTCTGCTGCACAATCTAATAGCCGGAGCAGATGTGAGCCAAACAGAATTAAAAAAAAAAAAAAAAACAGATTGGAGAAGGAAGGTAAGAAGAGGAGGATGACGACAATAAGAGCAGAAGAAGAGCTGAAGCGGGGATTCACGTCTGGAGCCGCTCGGTATCATCTTGGCAGCTTCTGGCCTCAGAAACGAAGGAACACGGGCGCAGAGGAAGAGAGGACGAGTATTTTTAACTTCTACGAAGGGTTTTCTGAGGTGAGTTTAGGATCTGAACAGACAGACCACACTGACCGGAGAGAACGAGCTTGACAAAGATGAGACGTGAGCAGCACCGACATGAACTCAGCCTCCAGCTCCGGTTCAGGGAATCACAGGTCAGAGGATGTCGAGATATTTAAGTTCAAACGGCTTGAAACTGAGCTGCATCAGATCACATGATGAGCATTTTTTTGACGAGTAGGTCACGTGAACTTTACTTCCTCGAAATAACTTTAGAATAATACATGGTTAAGGAGCTGCTTTAAATTTAATTAGACTTTTAAACAAACAGCATTTTAAACACCTGCAGCTGCTGGGAATAAAACTCATTACATTCTGAATAACGACCAAAATGTGTGTTTGGCATCAAATTTTATGTTTGTGTTGAGGTTTATTCTCCATTTAATAAAACCTTCACAGATGAGATTATGTTTTTGTCTGCGTTTGTTTGTGTATGTTTGTGGTTTGGGAACAGAAACATTAAAAGGCTCAAGATGAAACTTGTGATTTTAGTTTGTTCTGTATAAGAAACTTAGATTTTTTATTATCCCTGCAAACAAATACAGACGAAAACACATAATACAAACCTTCACCCTCACTTTAATCATAACATAAAAACACCTTTTGACCTTTAGATCTAAATAATAAATGCTTATAAGTTTGTGTGGGTGAAAAGTTGATCGTTAAGTTTGACTCGTGTCATTTCTCACCTGCTGGAAAGGGTTGGAGAGCGTCTGGTTGCAGTAAAGATAATAATGAACAATATCTGTGGAGAAAAATCCATATTTTATTCTTCACATTAACAACAGTGACTGATGCAACATAACTGTCATGACTCACACTCACCAGCAGGGATGATGCTCTTCGTCTGGCTCATGATGAACTTGTCGGGGGACACACAGAAATCACTCGTGCCCTGAAAAGTAAAAAGAAGGAGCCGAGTGAGACAAAAGACAAAGAATACATGGTTATCTTGAAATGAAAAATCCCAAAACTCAGAGACTCAGTGAATAGGAGTGTCGAGCAGTGAGTGATGCGCCCGACATTAATATTTCATTAACACCTCCGACGAAGCTGAATTACAATGGAGACAATCAGATCCAGGAAATAAAGAGGAGAAGCTTCTCTTATCATCCAGTTCTGTCCCTCACCCACCGCTTTTACTCCACTGCACAGCACTAACAAGAAAGTGTCCAGCCTGAATGCTGAATGTCCCCGGGGCCCAGGACAAACACACTGTATGTAATAACGAGTTCTGTGAGGAAGGGGGCGCTAGCGAGCATTTATTTACTGATGGACATATTTAAGTTGAGGATTCCCATCTACGGATCAGTACCATGTTAAAATATCTTTCAACAAACGAACTTAGCACATTCTAACGTGTGTAATGTTTCACGCGATAACCCAAGGCCCGCCCTGTTGTGATTGGTTCACCACTCCCTGAAATGTGGGCCTGGCTTCGTAAGGGGGCGTGGCCAGAAGTGGGTCATTGTGATGTCATGTGGTCATTGTGATGTCATGTGGTATTACAACTATGTTGGGAGAAATGTAACACACCAGAGAAGAGACACGTTAAACGTAACTATAAAGTGAATGTGTTATATTTGGATCCTTCAGTCGAACACTCAACCTGTTGTGTTTGGTCACTTGTGACACTTGTTTTGGACGTTCATGTTCCCCAGAGACTGAACTCCCTTTTGACCTTCCACCCACTCGCCCACCTGCTCACACCATCTGTGACGGAGCAGCAGCCCGACTGTGAATCATCCGTCATTTACTGAGAAGTCCATCGTTTCCTGTGTGTCCTGGATTTCAACAGCCTCAGACAGTGGAGAGTGTAGAGACGACAGTAACGAGTCGAGGACACTGACTGATGTGGAACTGATCGCGCCTCCAGCTGCTCATTATCCTCAACCTTAATTCACACGTGTTAACAATCCTCTGCACCCCCCCCGAGTCAAAACACGACATCCTGAGAAACACAGCACAGACGCCTGAAGCGAGTGAGTCAGTGCTTATCCTTCTCCTTGAAATGCTTCTCTGTATTTTCACATCGATTTTTTTCCTCCAGGTCATTCGAACGTTTGAGTGGCTTCTTTGTTTTTTTTGGGACCACAACAGTTAAATTATTCAGCTGTTCAGTATGATAAGCTTTAAAAAGCCTCTCGTCATAATCCTTGACTTTGACTCGAGTTCTTCAGGCCCCTGTAACGGCTGGGGAGCGCTTGTTTTTGTTCGGTTTATTTTTGGGAGGTGTGCCTTTTGATGGCAGAGATCAGAGGTGCAGGAGGGAGACGTGTGAAAGACAAACTGAGACGAGGACAAGTAGAAGATGAAGCAGGAGGTTCTTTAAATGACACTGCGAGAGGAAAGTAAAGCTCAGTTAAAAAAAAACATGAATCCTACAGAGGTTAGTGAGACGCCCGGTTTGACAGATGTGCAACATTTTTAAAATGAAAAGTCTTAAAAAGGGCTGTGGGGAAAAACTGGAGCCAATCCCAGCTGACGTTGGACTAGAGGTGGGGTGCGCCCTCTACAGGTCGTCCTGGCCCATCACAGGGTCAACACACAGGCTACATCCATACTATCGTTTTCATTTTAAAACTGATCTCTACACTTTTCACATGAGTGTTTAAGCTCCGTCCAGACTATTAAAACTGAACTGAATACAACTGGTTCACGTTTCTTGTTTGACCAATCGTGTTTGAGCAGGATTTGATCGCATGTTCACGTTTAGAGCATTGGAGGCTTAAATGCAAATGAATCTGCTTTTCAATGATTCTGCATTCAAAGCTTTTAATAGAGACGAGGGAACATGTTGTGTGGAAACAGTTGACGGCAAATTGTCTGTCGCCCCCAGAGGCTAAATCATCACCGAGGAACACAGACAAACATAAACACCTACACTTAATCTGGAGTTTCCCATTAGCACCAGTCTGCATGTGTATGGACAGTGGGAGGAAGCTGCAGCACTTAGAAAAGATCCCACGCAGACACAGTAGAGTATGAAAACTCCACAAAGACAGGAACTGACTGAACCTGGAATCAAACCGTCAAACCACTGCTCCACCGTCTTATGTAAATGTTTTCACTTAAAAAAAAAAAAAGGTGCATATGTTCCTGAGAAGATTCAGAAAGAGGAGAAACCTAAAACTAACGACCTGCTCAGACAGTTTCTCCTCGTGCTCTGACACCCGGCAGATATTATTTTACACGACACTGAATGCAGTGTGTAATCATCACCTCTCACACAGAGAAAGACATTTCTCAAGTGCAGTGTGCGTGTAGTGAAAGCAATTTATCATCACTGTCAGGGCGTGACAGGAACGAGGGGGGTGTGGGGGGGTCGCGGAGGTGAAGCAGCTCACCACAGCAGTGGCCAGGTCAGCTCCCAGTGACGTCCAGCTCAGCACCAGTGTCAGCACGCCGAACACCATCATCCTGCAGGAGCACACACACAGCACGATTAGGAAAATCACCACATCCACAGAAACTCTTTAATCTTTTATCCAAACCAAGAACAGCTTGGAATCAATCCAAGTCAAACACAGCGATTAATGATTTACATCACTCGTCCCACTTTGCAGCAGCAAGGTCCTTCTAATGGTTTCTACAGCTGGAACACTGTGATCACTGAAACAAGCTCTAAACACTGACTCATTATCACCTTCACTGTTGATAAACTGTTGAAGTTGTGTTTGTTTCCATGTGTTATAAAGTGTATTAATCTCATAGTCCTTGTATTTCGCTTGGTTTGGTTTCTCCTCCTGAACAGAAAGTTTTCTGCTCTTTTCTAAGTTTGAAAACTGATTAACACGATAAATCACTCCGTAGGTTTGAGTGTGAGGCAAAGGCAAGTGTGTGTTCTATAAATCACAACGTGTGAGTGGTTGGCACGAATGGATCTGCACAAGGTGTTTTATCACATGCACTGATGTGAGCAGATGGAAATAGTCTCAAAAGTTTTAAAAATTCAAAGTTTATTCTTGATATTCAAAGTTTATTCTTGATACTCAAACTTTATCGTGAACGTTTCGTCTTTTTCTCAAAACACCAAAAGGAAAAACTCTTCTCATCTTCAAACTTTACTTTGTACTGATAAAAGTAAGAGTGACCCATCCCCCCCACAAAATATTGTAACAGGAGGAAAACTGAGTCCTGAGGAAAAAGTACCACATTGCAGGATGAAAACTCTACAGCATACACAGCAGTGGACAATGGACATACAGTTAATGTACTTCTCAGCCCCCCCCCCGACCCTACAGAGGGAGTACAGTGACGCAGATGGAATCATTTTCACGATGGCCTCTGCTGCAGAAAGGAAACAGCCCCCGAGCCTCGAGGGGCAGGAGCGGTGATCTCACTGGCCTGTCATCAGCGGGGGGGGGGGGGGGAGTCGGAGGTTATGTTCATTTCTGTGGGAGTCGACTCTGCAGCCTCAACACGCAGCAGCTGCAGCAGCGTCACGAGCCGAGGAGCGAGCAGCAGAGCGGATCCCCCCCCCCCCGGGCGGACAGCGGTTCCTTCCCCCCGCGAGGTTACAGAAACGTTTCATTTCCCACCCTGATGATCTCACGACATCAGATACGTGCGACTCCAAGAAGAGAGGATTTGTGTTTTTGAGCCTGTTCCCCGTCGGTGTTGATTCAGTGAGACCAGACGATCACGACCCATTAAAAGATGAACCCTGGTTCTATCGTGGATCAACTCTCATTGGGTCGAATAATCTCCAGACAATCCAATAAGCTCCTGTTGATTTCACCACCACAGCACTTTAGGTTCCCCCCCCTTGCAGCGGGCCACCAGTGTTTTAATAGAATCTGTGTTTGCGTCCGGCTCGTCTGGACAAACGTCCTCCAGCTCAGCAGCTAATCCAATTCACAGAAGATACAGAGCGGGCTGCAGACGCCTCGCTCCTTCTTCCTTTATCTTTATTCCATTTCTCACTTTCTATATTCCCAGTAAACCTTGCTCCAGCTTATTTTCTCTGCCTCCTTCTTTATCAGCAGTCGCTCTTGTAGCCCGTCTCCCTCCTGCTCCCTGATACAAAGTCCTGACTGAGCCACTGAGCTGGGGGATGTCTGCATGACGTGACCAGGTTATGTGCTTTTGGATCTTTTCGGGATCTGAACCATTTTATATGTAGGTAAGTACATATATCATTGGTGGCAGTTCCCAAACGTAACTGTGGTTCAGGGCTGTGAAAGGTCTGAAGGTAAATGCATGACGTGAAGATAAAAGACGTCTGAAGAGAAGTCTTTTATAGAACTTTTCAAAAAAAAAAAAAAAAAAATCTTGGGGAATATTAAATACTCTCATTTAATCCTGTTTCTAAAATGACAGTACTTCATAAAAACCCATCACAAACCCAGACTGTGTATAAAGATGGCCGACACAGTTCCACTTCCTCCCAATATCCAACAAAAAGCCAAAGTATCCTGGAAACAAACGATTTCATCTACACCAAACACACTCGTAAAAATCTGTCCCTATAGACAGGTTGGAATATTTTCATCCAGATGAATTATATCCTGAGAAATATACGAAAACGCCAGATCTCTTATTGGTCCATGTCCAATCCACCATCATGGAGGAGGCAAGGATTATGACCTTTACACTAGCCAGCCACCAGGAGGCGACACTTTTGGGGAGCTGTCATGTCGCCCATCTTTATTTACAGTTTATAGTCACAGCACTAAGGCCATTCGTTGTGATACAAGAGGAAAATAAGAGGGTAAATAAATAAAATAAAAGGTGGTTGGGGACTATACTGGCCTGTGTGTGTCTGTGTGTTGTTGCAGGTTGTGTAACACTGGACTGTCTGAGCTTCTGTAAACACACTATGACACAACGTGACCGGGCACACGAGGGTGATGCCCTCTGAGCGGCTCAAATCAAAGCATGACTTTACTCCATGTTGTGCTCCACTGAGCGAGAGAGAGGATCCACAGAGCTTCAGCGGCAAATCGAGTGTAAACCTGATGCCAAGCAAATATAAATACAGAGGATGAGTCACAGGGACCAGTGGGAAAAGTGGGACAGTGATCTTCTCCTCAACTGAAAATAGAAAACCTGAAAATTATTAAGACGGCACTTTACTGATTTAATGAGTTTTTCAGCTCAACGTCTCAGTTATTGGTTTGTAAAGTTTATATTTACTATACGTGTCCCTGATGTAACTGCATTGATTCGACCAGTGAGTTCACTCCACAGATTTTATAGGATTTCATCAGACCTTGGTCAGAAGCTGCAGTTTGAATAAATCCTTGGATACTTTCGCATTTTGAGTGGAAATGTTAAGAATAAAGTGAAAAGAGAAAAAGAATTGTTAGTTAAACTAAAGTTAAACTAAATTACATTTTAAGATTAAAGTCACTGAATATATCAAACTACTAATCTTTGATATATGTTTCAAAGTCTGACACAAAACTTTTAACATTAATAATAATAAAATAGATAAAATATTAATAAAAAAGGTTTTCCGGTAAAAGTTACTTTTTGAGTTACTTCTCAAGTTTTGAATAACAAGATGTTCTTCAAAGTTTTAACTTGAAATTGAAAAGTTATTCTAACAAAGACCACAAAAAGTTGAATATAAAAAAAGGTTAATCGTGTTGGAAGAAGTTAAATTACTCTTCAGTGAACGTTTGGCAGATGTTAATTAAAAGCGTTTCCTCGTTCCATTGATGAAAACGAACCTCGGGCTCTGTGACGTTTCGCTGCCTCATGTAAAGTTGCACACAAGCATTACTTCAAAGCGACAGCGTTCCCTCGGTGTGATTGTGTCGAGACCAGCAGTCGACTTTTATCTGAATCAACGTTATTCATCAGGTTTCGAGCTGAAGGAGTTTTCCTGCACCAGCATCACATTGCTTTCATTTAGAGAGAGAGAGAAGATATTAGATATTAGTCTAGTTGTTGAACTCAGCTCCGGCTTAAAGACACTTGGTTCAAGGTGACCTGAACAGTTCTATTGCTTTTCCACAAAAGCTTCTCTTTCCACTTTCCTCCAGGCGGCAATGATGTCTCTTCTTTTCTTTCCTCGTTTATGCAACAATCTGGTGTTATTGTTATTTAAGCAAATCTCACTGAAGCTGTTTTCATACACGGACTTTGTCTTTCACGAACTCCGGCAAATGTCCAGAACATTTCGGCGAGGGTATCTCAGGAAGCAGATATGACGAATAACGTCCCGCCTCAGAATTCTAGTGTTTTTGTTTATCACTAAAAACTCTTGAATATCATCTTTCTGATTTTACATCTTTTTTGCATCTTCTTCGTGTCTAGCTCCTATTTTTCATCTTGAGATTTTTATATTCCTCCAGTTTTGCATCAATAACACAATCACTCGCTCACGGTGAGTTCTCCGGACACTTTCCTGTTTTCTCACGTGGCCTCACTCCGAACTTGGAGCTTGCATTCAAAAACAGATTCTGACATTTGCCTCCTCACATCCAGCCCCTCCAGGATAATTTCCGGAGAAAGTCCAGAGTCGTGTTTCTCGACTGAGCGCAGCACGATTTCCCTCGTTCTTCTCGCTGTAGGTCAAAACAGCTCTAATGATTTTCCACTCTACTCCCGTCCGCTCGCAGCCCTGCAGTCTGTAAACCGAAGCCCAGAAAGGTCTAAAATATGTCATGTTTACATCTTGACATTTTACGCTTCATAGTTTATGTACTTTCAGATGTTGTTTTCTGACATTTCTCCTTCTGCTACAAGAGCGTAGAGGGAAATTGGTTCAAAGGATGAAGAAATGCCACCAGAGGAAAAACTGAAGCAACTTTTTCCTTCTAGAAACAGAAAAGTAACCGCGGCTGACAGAAAGGTCGGCGGGTATCTGTCTCTCTCCCTCGTGGACGCACCTCGATGTCTGAGCTGTTACTGTGTTAGCGTGTCACGCTCACACCGGAGCCTGCCGGCTACCAGCACCAGAGAAGGAGCCGGTATCGGCCCCGAGACGGTAATCGGCTCCCTCGTGCCTCCAACCACCTCCACTCTACTGGAAGAGAGCATCTCTGGGGAGTGACACTCTTTGACACTGACTCATATCTTGTGTGTGCAGAAGGGGATGATGGGGGGGGCGGGGGGGGGTTGGTTTGTGGCTAGTAGGGCGAGTTTAGCTCGGCTCACACCCTGAAGTGACTGATTGAGAGAGACAGAGTGATGCTCGGCTGCATGAATGGAGGCCTGGGTGGATTTCATGCCCCATGGACCCTGTGCTGCAGCAGAGAGGAAAGAAATCACATTCCACCAGAGACGCTGGTGAACTATGGACAATCTAAAGAGATTAGATGAAAGAGGAGGTGAAGTGCATTTGAATATACATTATATTGTACATACAGTACACACAGTCACAATGTAAAGATTGTGTTTACATTGTAAATAGCATTTCTTTACTTCTTATTTCTACCATCTCCTTTGCTGCTGTGACACAGAAGATGTCTGTCTTATGTTATGTGATCGTATCTTATCTTATTTCTTCTCGTATGTTAAGCTATATTATGTAATATAATCTTATCTTCGAAATTACTTCATTTTCCCCAAATTTGTTTTGATTTAGATTATTTTTCTCCGTTTGGCTGTTTTAAATTTCACCGCTTCTACTTTTATTCATGATTTATTTAGCTTGTTGTCTTGGCGCGTATAAGAGGTAAAATCAATAAAATATGAATTTGAAGAAAAAGGGCCTAAAAATACAAAGCTGAATAATTAAACACTCGTCCACCACTGGTCCACCATACCTGCACAGGGCTGGGTTTTGAACCTGTGCTGCAGATACAGTGTCCGTATCGAATGTAAGTCCTGTGTGAAGCCACTTAGAAGCCGCTCTCTCACATCTCGTCTGCTCTACAGTTCAATTTGTAGAGCAGAGCCAGAGAGACAGTGACTCTGAGCGAACTCAACCCCACCACTGGCAACGCTCGGAGGCAACTGGTGAAATGGAAAAGGGCCAGTGGGGCAGTGGGATCCAGTACTGAGCAGCTTCAGTCACAAGGCGGTTTCCAATGGGAGGAGGAGGAGGAACTGCTGCCTCATGAAATAATAATAATCCTCATCAGGACAACGGGGGGGGGGGGGGGGGGGGGGCTGTTAAACTGACAGTGGTGGTATACACTCCACTTTTTAGCCTTTAGAGTTACTGGGAGAAACAATTCCTCCCAGTTAGCTCTGAATTAGTAATCTGAAAATCCACCACTTTTCTCCTCAGCCCTACCTCCTCTCTCCTTCCTGTTGTGCAGTAGGATAACATAAATATACAGTCAAATGGAACAGATTGCCCCCCGCCATTGCTTGTGTCTTTGTAAACAGCTCAGTGTCACCGGGCACATTAGACTCACGTGGTGAGCAGCCAGCGAGACTGCTTGGCCAGGCCCAGACAGGCCAGCAGGCAGATGACCAGGTCCAGGATCAGCAGCAGCAGGTAGGTGAGCCATCTGCAGAGAGACGGAGAACAGTTAGAGACTGCTGATCACCGGGGGTCCTGCAGCGGAGCCTGGGCAGTTCGGGGTTAAAAGGGACATTCTGGGTTGTTAGAAAGTGCAAACGTGAGATTCACAGTGTAACAGACTCACAACTGTGAAGCTCGTTTTTAACTCTCAAAGAAAACAAGAAGGACTCAAGACACCAAAAGGCGAGTGTCCCACTTATTGTACTTTCACCTCAGGGACATGGAATAGCTGTCATTTGAAGTGTGTGTGTGTGTGTGTGTGTGTGTGTGTGTGTGTGTGTGTGTGTGTGTGTGTGTGTGTGTGTGTCTCCTCCGTGCATGCATCTGTTGTGTGAGCAGTCAGTTTGTGGCTGGACACACTGAACCCGTCCAGGTGATTATTAATGAATGAACTTAAATCCATACGCCTGAATGTTTTATACCGTGAAGACAAAAATCACGTTTTCACCCCGAGCTAAAAAACCTACAATATATAAATCGAGTAAAAGTCACTTCATCTTCTCCTCTCCTCTCATCCAACGATCATCTATTCATTTCACTCTGTGTTCATCCCCCTCTCTTCTCTCCCGTCACTTTATGGTCTTGTTATCGTTTTAATTATAATTTATATTTCCCATCAGTCTGTTCCAATCACTCTACAGAATCCATCTCCTCCATCGCTCCCTTCTTCCTCCTCCTCATCCACTCTCTTTAATCTCATCCCTCTCTCGTTCTCCCTCGCCACCACCTCCATGCCACTTCTTCCTCATTTCATCTTGCTGGCAGTCGGGTACAGTACAACATGCACATGGGCTCCTCTGGGTGACACAGTCCTCGTGTTATCTTAATCTAATTAAAGTGAGTACAGCCGAGGGAGGCCCGGGGGGGAACGGGCTGGTTACATGAATGTATAATAGAAAAACATTTTTCTCACAGAAATCATGTCGGACAGCTCAGGGCCACTCAGCCGGCTTCGGCTGTAAAAGGTTGATTATGAAAAAACCCTGCCTCACTCGGATGTCCCTGTCATCTTCACATCAGCTTCATGTAAAAGAGGAAGAGGAGGAAGATGTTTGCCGACCACATGCTGACGAAGAAGAAGAAGAAGAAGAAGAAGAAGCTCAAAGGATTGTTTCAGTCTTTGCCTCGGTTGTAAATCTCAGTGCTCAACGTTGTAATCACTCCGTAAAGCAACACAACGATCCCTGTGTGCGAGTTTGCAAAGTAAACAAAGTGTTTCTGGATGAGAACACGGACACAGACTGACAGCAGCAACACAACAACAACATTTAGTCGCTGATTAGCTCAATCAAAGAACACACACACACACACACAGTTTGCCGGCACGAGGCGGTGATAATTGATCCATTAGCAGTTCACGCTGTCTGCTCTCTCTCTCTGCTGCTCTATCAGTGTAGAGCGGAGCTATCCCACCGTCGCATTACAGATCAACACAAACACACCAGCCTGTGTGTTCCTGCAGACTGAACAGAAACAACCGGTGAGGCGACGCCAGGACGGCACAAGTGGCCGTCGGTCTGTTTCTGCTCCGAGATGAAGATTAACGATAATGTGACAAGGTCCTGGAGGGAAGACAACTGCACTTCATCAGCAGGGTCTACGGAGGGTAAGGGTTAAGAACACAGACTGCAAATAAAGATGGATGACAGTCTTGTATCTTTCCCTTTTTTAAAAAATTTCTTGTAGCTGGTCCTCCTGGTTCGAGGGTTAAACCTGTTTTCAAAAGGCTTTATTCTTTTTCTTTCCCAGAACATCTGGAGCATCATAGCGTTGTGAGTACAAACACAGCCCATAGCCACTCTGTGCCATGCAAGCCGGCACCACGCACTCCTCCGCTCCTCACCTGTAGTACTCCACGTTGGCCGTTTGATCAGCGATGGATGCCAGGTCCACTTTGGCCTCCTCCCAGTCCGGAAGGCCCAGCAGCTGTTTGATCACGTTGTCAGCCATCTGCTGCATGAACTGCAGGGTCTGCACAAAGTCCCCGCGGGTGGCGAAGATCTCGTCCAGCCGGGCGAGGTGCTGGTGCAGGCCGCTCCTCATGCTGCCCATGGTGCCGGTCACCTGCAGGGGACCAGGGGGGGGGGGGGGGGGTGAAAGATGAAACGATGCTGCAGGTTGGAGAGGAAAACTGAGCTAGAAACTGAAAGGAGCATATTAAAGATTTAAAAATCTGTATTGCCTGATAAAACACACTATCATGAACATTGCACAGTTGATGTCGGAAAACAGCTTTAAATGAATAGTCATTGATTCAAAATGATGCTGTGTGTACTAATGAACACTTGGTTGTGTTGCTGGTGGCTGGGCAGCATTCAGACTTGTGATTTCTAAAGCTGCCGGCCGTGTGTATAACTTCTCCTGGGGGAGGATCATATCTTTACACCTTCCACCTCTCTGCTAAAACTAGATCTGTTCCTCATGCTCGTCTTCGTGCTGAGCTCAGAGCAGAATCCCTTCGGGAGCCTTATCAAATTCAGCTTTTTTCCCAAAACAAAGTGAGCAAAGGTGAAGACAAGCCTGAACATGAGGTTGTTTCTGCTCCGAGTTTCTGACGGTGTGGGCGAGCGGGACGAGTGAGCGTGGGCGGTCGGTGAAAAGGTCCGTGGAGAGAAAACCACTCGGGAAAACAACCCAAACTGGAGAAGAAGCCTCAAGGTGAAGTTCTCTGGCTCGGGGTGGAGCTCTGTATTCCACCTCCTGTTATTCGTGAGGCTGATTTTCCAAAGTGATTCCTCGTTGATGAGAGAGATTGTTTGTTCGACCTGTTTGAACCGTGAGATCTCGGAGTTAATCAAATCCACCAGGGGACACGTGATACTCTGAGCACAAATAAACTCAATTCAGACTGATTTATTTTGTTTGATCTGATTTTTAACTCATCGGCCAAACACTACACGACCACTTTAAACATTATACGTGGGGGGGGGGGGGGGGGGGGGGTACTAACCGTTTACTTCGGTTTTAATAACTTTGCTTTAAGGCCGAAAGTGTTTACAGGGACAGACATCCTGCTATTTGATAATTAAAAAAGGGTAATAAATGCTCCCATTCAGCTCTGGGTACTTGGCATTCACCAGAGAGACAACTCATATTGTTGCCGTGTTTATCAGCGAGCGGCTTTGCTGGAGCCGGGACGTGGAGAGGTTGTGTGGGAGTAATTAGTTGGGTTTGCATTTAAAGTGCAGCACAGGGCCTGTATGGAAAAAGTGAGGAGAAAACAGCTTTGAATAAGAGAGGGAATGAAAGGAGGAAAGAAAAAGACAGACCTCCATGACTCACTGAGACTTGTGCGCTACACGAAGAAAACAAAGTTTCCTCAGATCATTCAGTGTTGAACTAAATCTGAGAAGACTAATTCTCTTCTCAACAAGTGAAAGACACCGGATATTTTCATTATTTTATTATTGCGAGACAAGAAATGTCGGCAAAGACGACAACTCACCCCGAGAGACCCCTAGTGGCCGAGGTTCCATATTGTACATTTACGATGCACAAAAAATATAAACATATTCTCTGTGTAATTAATTGTGCTTGTTCATATTCCATTACTTGAATTCAAAATGTATAAATTATTATTATCATCTTTAAAGCCACTATGTGTAGAATTTGAATTGCTATGCTCTGGCTCCCCTTGTGGCCGTGTCACAGAATGCACTGGAATAACTACAGATGGCTCCAAAACAGATTTTTGTAAGATTTTTCCATCTTAACAACACAAAGTATTTTCTAATAAATAAAAGTGTGACACGTAATGACTTTAATTCTTCAAATGGGAAGACAGAGCCACTCTGAGTCAGCCACAGAGAGACACATGCCTGTGGTTCTCTGTGGTTTGTTATCTCGCTGCTCATCGACACTGCGTCTTCCTCCGGAGACCGAGGAGATGAAATTCGCAGATGAGAAATGAAGCCTCGTATCTGATCCTCGACTCGTGTGCGAGAATCTTATCTGAAACGCTCGGGGAGACAGCCGATCCAGATAATCTGTCTTTCCTCTCCATCTGATCCTTAAGTGATCCGCACCGATCAAGAAGATATGATTCCCAGGCCCGGTCGTCTCTGTCTTTATCCTCGTCTGGTGTTTTGAGGACATTTGAGAAGCCTCACATCTTTTTATGCGGAAACAATGTGTGGAGGAGACTTCATTTTACGGTTTGCAGGCTGGAGGGTAAAAAAACTAACATAAAGAAGAGACATAAGAGTCAATATGTCCCCAAATATCAAATGTAGGTTGTAACCGAAAGAAAATGACCTAAAGGTTCTAGTTTACACAAGTAACTATATGACAAATATTACTTCATCCTAAAGCATGTCAAAGTATTTTTTCATCTAAGAGTCCATATCTCAGGATCAAGAAAGGAAGTAGAAGACTTAGTTGAAGAGCCAACATGTGGGTCATGTCCCCAACTCGACAATACATCCTCTCACACTCTCTTCAATAGAAATCCCACTTCCCTTCTCCAGAAGTTGATCTCTATCTTTAAACCAGCCGGGCTAGAGCTGTGGCCTCGGGGGGGGAAGCAACGCCTCTGCGATGATTCAGGGAGCGTCAACCACAGAGCGGCTGTAAAGGGACGTTTTTAATTAAATCTAAGACACAAACCTCGTAGAAACTGTCAGGCTCCTAATTGAACCGGTAAATAGCTTGTTTTTCATCGTGTTTTGTTTTGAGGGATGTGAATCACACCCTACAGGCTGGTGTCTGATGAGGAGGGATTTCTGCTCCAGCCAGGGAGGTTATGTTTACACTCCGGCCCATTGGCTTGTTTTCTTGTTTGTCAGCAGGATAACAGAAAAAGTACAGAACAGATTTCCACAAAACTCGGTGGTAGGATGGGAAATGGGTCAAGAGCCAAGCTTCAGATCCCCAATTTAAAAATCGGTTAATTCCACGTCACTCTAACAAAACAAGGCTCTGCCATTGACTTCTGCTTCGTTGTCCATGAACTAATTTGTTCTCACTTCAGCTGCTGAGCAAACGGCCTGGAGTCACTTCCTCTATATTCTGTACTTGACCCATTATCCCTTCAATAAAAGGCCGATGAGCGTATATTTGTAGAAGTCAAACAAAAGGTTCAGATCCTCTTTTCTCGCTGCGACTCATTGTCTCTGCGTGGAAGTGGAGAGACTGCCTTCAATTAAAATTGAATGTGGGAGCTAGAGCGTGAAATGGAACATGGGTCTGAAGTGCTGCTGCACCTCAAAGATCAGAACGTCTTCAGTGCTGGGTGGAACATCGCTTTAATAATACATCCTTCTTCTATCTACGTTTTACCCTCTCGGATATTTGATGACCACGGCGCTCTAGGAGGTTTCCCTGCAGAAGGACTGACATACACTTATGGGTTTAGTCATTAAATCAAGGTTTCTGGAAAAGCGATGGATAACACAATTAAAAAATTGTTGTCCTAATGAAGGAAGTGAGATTAAACGACTACTAGCTAAAAACACAGTGAGACACAACCAGATGAGAGCAGTTCCACAAATCTGTCTCTGTCTGTGGTTTTGTTTTTCAGAGAGCAATAGTTCACAGGCGTGTGTGTGTATGTTTGTGTGTGCGTGTGTGTGTGTGTGTCAGGGGGTTAGGCAGTTGCTGTTTTGGCTGCAGAGACGACCTTTGACCCCAGCGTCAAGCACTTTCACTTCACCTCACTTCACATGGCAGCTCATCCAGCCTCTCAAGAATAGGGAAGTCAGCAAATGTGTCCATTAGTCATATCTCAACTTGAGAGCACCCAGCAGCACATTTATTACAAAACACAAACTGGATGTCAAAGACATTTTTGACATTTGGACCCAGCCGTTTGAAGGAGGGACCAGAATTTAAGATTATGTTTTTCCAGCAAATTATGAAAATAACAGATATAACAGATATTTCATAATCGATCTAATAATTCCAGAGATCTCTGTCTGTCCATCTGATTTTGCAATGTAGCCCTTTTCCCACAAGCATCTTTCTGAAGGTTATTGTGTTGTTGTGTCTCCCAAAGGAGCTGCAGCCCCATTTCAGCCTTTTTGTACATGCAACCTCATTCTTTTGTCATCTACCCAAATAGCTCTGGAGCTGGAACCTCAACCCACTCGAGTAAGAGCTTCATCTTCAGACCGAGCTCCTCTTTTAAAAACACAATACTTGCATTGAGCTTCAAAAACAGCATAGACTCAGTGGTTCATCGTGAGCTTCTTGTGTTTTCTGTGGCCGGTGGAGAAAGTTTAAAATTAAAAAAACAACTTGAAACTAGTTGGATAACGTCAGGAGTCTTGTAATTTTGAGTAAAACAAAAACTAAAAACTGTAAATCTGAGTCCTTTCCCCAGACCATTCCAAAATCGCTCTTATCACAAAGTAAATGAGGGATTGTCAAACTCTAAGTTATGCTCTTTGAAACAATAGCACCAGGTCCCAAAAATACTTGAACTCCTCTGAGGACTTCGGTTTCCCAGAAATATTATTTCTGGAGCTGAAACAGGGTCAGACTGCAAAAGAGAACATGGCCCAGTCCTTCGAAATCTCAACTCTCGCCAAGGCCATCTGAATTCCACTGTCTGCATGGAGTTATCCTCTCTGTGTGATTCCCCTCCCCCCTCTTCATACAGAGAGCTAATAAGAGCTTATTAGACTGTGTCATTACAACAAGCTCATTATGAGAATGGTGTGGAAATATGCATGTCAGTAATTATGCAGTCGGCCGACGTCCAATCTGCTTTTGAGCTCCGGCCAAAGGCTCATTGACCGACCCCGGCATCGACCCAGCGACTGCCGGCTGCCAAATCCTCTCTCAACATCCATCCCCAAACAATAAAGTTATTATTAGTGTGGTTAAACACTTAGAGCGTCCCATCAGTCCCATTGCAGCTCAATGATCCAGTCTGGCTGGAGTCCACGTTGGACTGGTTAACTTGGTGTTTGAATGTAAGTTCAGTTTTGTGAACCCGTCCCTGTAAAGCTCCACATCGGACCTGACGCCTGCAATTATCATCCAAATCCGGACCCTTCCCAGGACTTGTTACCATATGTCCCACGACCCAACACATCACCCATGATGCAACACACGCGCTACACAAACAGCTTGTGGCTATCGAACGCTAATACTTGTTGGCACTTTTTACAAGCAGCAAAGCCACAGAGAAGGTATTTCACCACTGGGGTCTTCACATGATCCATTTTGATTAAGGTCAAAGGCAGTGTTGGAGTATTTCACAATAAAACAAATCCTTGCGGCTGACTTCATATAATCTAATTTGGCTTTTCAAAATAATACACATAAATTAAATCTTGACTTCTCCAGACAGAAAAAACTGACTTCAGTTCTCATCTATCTGCATTTAGTTCATTTTTACAAAATGCTTTTTTGCAGGACAATGATTTTCAGTCCTTTACCCGATTCTCACAAATAAATACCGTGTTTCTGCGTGAGACTCTACGCTGTATGTGTTCGTAAACACATCGTGAGCATATATTACAGACTGTAACCAATCGCTCTCAACAGCAGCCGAGAAACAAAACGCTTCTTCTGATAATGAATCTAACTTCCGTCCTTTTCCTCCCTCACACACACACCGAGTCTTTAGAAGCCAACCGGTTTCTAAACTCTCATGGAGCCCGGCTAAAAGGCGTTTGTGTGGGCCACAGGGCAGCGGAGCCGTCTTTGTCAGTGATTTCAATTCCAATCCAGAGTCTGCCAATCAGACAGACGAGCATTGCTGCGTGTTCCTCCCCATCACAGGGCTTTGTCTCCCGGGCTCATGGTTGATTAGGTGGGGGGACACTGGGAACCGTGTGTGGCACACTGGGCTCTTTGTCCTTCTCCGAGAACTCGACTCCTCAGCAGTCTATAGCCGCTTGCGATGAACTCACTCATGCGCACACACGCACTCCCATGCATTAAGATGCTAAAAGAAAGGCCACCATGTCCGATTATGTCCTTTGTGTGGGTTCACACGTCCCAGAGGACGCACCAACAAGCCTTCGCCTGAGATACGTGCTAATGATTCCTCTCCGCTCTCTACTATGACATTGAGGAATTAATGAGGCTAAGAGCTGCGCAAGATTAATACGAGACCATCACTGAACATCAATTCAAACATCCTAGAAATGAGAGGGAGACTAGAGCCCCCCCCTGCTGTATGACATGTGCTTGTATTGATGATATGGGTAGCATGATAGAAGCGTGTTCATGGTCCATGTTAATGCACGTCACGTGAGAAGTAATCCCAGCTGACTCTCGACTG
Organism: Platichthys flesus; assembly: GCF_949316205.1. Taxonomy (NCBI): domain Eukaryota; kingdom Metazoa; phylum Chordata; class Actinopteri; order Pleuronectiformes; family Pleuronectidae; genus Platichthys; species Platichthys flesus. Next base: position 18,007,292 of record NC_084964.1, on the reverse strand, counting down.
ATCTTCCAACATCAGTGGTCGTGGGGTTCTAACATGTTTCCACTTTAAATCATTTATAAAGTGAAACATCGAAAGCTTCAGAGACGACGACTCCTCTGTGTTCAAACCTCCATCATCACTGCAACACATCCTAACATATCACACAGTACAAGTGTGGTGTGTGTGGACAGGTTTATCACAGAGTGGCTCACATGCCATCACATTAAGTTGCATTAACACAGATGGAGAGTTAATCCCTGCTCTTTAACAGTGAGTCACCGAGGACCTGATTCCACTGCTGGTCTCACACCACAGACAGGACAACAAACTTCTTCTACTTTAATCTTCAGCAACCTCATATCCATCAGGCATATAGTATATACTGTATTTGTATAGTGTTGGTGATTAATAATAACTTTATTCATTTGGTCGGGTTCAGCTTAGAGAAACACCAAATGCTATTTTCAAGTCTCCAGTCAGACTCCATGAGTGTCAGGCCAAGTCTCAAATCCATCTAAGTGAGTGTAAAGATAATACACATCTCTAAAAGTCTTGAATTAAGTCTATGCAAGTTTTAAGTCAAGTCTCAGGACAAATCTCGAGTCTTAACACAACTCCCAGTCACACAAGTCTCAAGTCCACACACAGTCCAAAAAGTTTCAAGTCGCTCTATACAAGTCTCAAGTCATTCTACAAATCAATTCACACAAGGATCAAGGCAAGACTAGAGAGGGGAAGTGAGGCTCGATAAAAATAGAAAAAAGGAATCATGCACACGAACTGAGCTAAAGCCGAGCGCAGAGAGAGAGAGGGATAGGGAGAGATCGAGAGAGAGAGAGAGAGAGAGAGAGAGAGAGAGAGAGAGAGAAAGAGAGAGGGAGAGAGAGAGGGATAGGGAGAGACAGATAGAGATAGAGATAGTGATAGTGATAGACAGATAGAGATAGAGAGGGAGAGCGAGAGGGAGAAAGAGAGAGAGAGCTGTCTGTCTGGAACCAGAGAGTTTTTTGTGTAGCTGTAAAAAGCTATAAAAAGACCATGAATCCGTTTTTAAGGGAAACTAAACTGTGTCCTCTGGGCTCGTCTCCTCTGGTGTGAGAGAGCGACTCTGTAATATTCCTGATTCCTTCAATTCACAGCAGTTTGTTTACAGCTGAATGGATCCGTCATCTGTAATCTCTACAGGAACATGTGACAGGAGTGTGTGTGTGTGTGTGTGTGTGTGTGTCTGTGTGTTTGTGTGTGTGTGTGTCTTTGCTTACGAGACTGTCCACGCCGCCCAGCGTGTGATTGGCGTTGTACAAGGAGTAGGTCAACTGGTACACGCCGTCGTTGGTCTCACTGTTGCCGTAGAAGCCCACACCCACTGCGATGCTGTGGAGAGAGAAAGACAGGAACTGGTGAGACTGGAAAAACAAGGACAACACTACTGGACTGATGAGACGGGACTGGTGAGACAAGGACAACACTACTGGACTGGGAAATCAGTCGAAGGTGAAGTCCTGAAGATGAAGATTAAATCGTCAGCTTCGAAAACTGAATCCCCAGAGAGGCTGACTTATAAGATATAATGTTCAAGAGGCCAAAAGCCTGTTTTGTGAAGCCACAGTGACCTTAAACCTTGGACCTTCAATCAATTCTAATTAGTTCATCCAAAGCATAGAAATGATTCAACACCTACTGACTCTCCGTCTGTTCTCAAAACATCCTGAAAGATGTAAACGACTGATTAGAAACGTGGCAAAACAGAAAACACTATCTACACAACATCTGGACATTAACATTGTGTGTTCAGGGGAGAATCTCTGAGTCCAACTCAAAGACTGTGGCGCCTCTTACTTTCTCTCCGATGCAATAACAGAAGTTCATAAAGACAAGTAACTGTATTCTGCAGTAAACTCCCGTTTGATGGACGTGTTTATGCAAACCTGAAAACAGACGGGTTTACTGCAGCAGGGAAAACAAACACTGGATCTGTGCAGCGGCTCCAAAACAACACTCTCTGAATTTCTGTGTTTGTTTATGTAAACAACACTCTTTCAACCGGAATTTCATACAACACAGGGATTTTGGAATATGCATAATTTGGGAATTTCTTTTTATAGATTCAGTCATCTGAGGATTTTGGTTTGTTCAGCACAAACAAAATAACCTCCAACACAAACAGAAACTCTTAAGTAGTCTCTCTGAGCTGCGGCTTCTCCCCCCCCCCACAGTGCCGTCAGACTGAGCCGCCATATGAAACGGATGGAGAAGCATCTTTCAGTCTCACAGCCTCACAGGACACGTGGCACATTAGCAAGTGGAGCTGGTGTAAAGAACTGAAGGTCACAGGTCACACTGGTAATCCAGTGCAGTGAAAAGCCCGTCTCACATACGATAAATAAAAACATCTGCTAATCTCTGCAGGACACTTTTACCCTTTTATTAAATAAAACATCAATCTGCAGGGAAGTTAATTGTTAAATATCACAGTGCAACTAAATTCATCACAAGATGAGACACATTCTTTAATCGTCAGACTCGGGAGACGTCAAAGCTCCAAACCTCCGCTGACGTCTCTGCTGGAGGAAACGCTTTAAACCTTGAATTAGAACAGAGGCGCAGCAGGAAATCCTGTGTTTACTGAGTGTGTGATGTTCGGAGGTGCTCAGTGTCACACCGGGTGACACACATGGAACACGGCACCAGTGTAACGTATTGAGCCACCATGTCTCTGCTCTGCGGGTCTCAGTGATCCTGAAGCCTCTGAACTCTGTTGGTGGGTTGAACTTCTATCACTGCAATAATCTCCCATACATACATGTTCAACTGACTCAGCAGAAAAAACATTATTTTCTTTTATTGCATCATTATCCCACTGATTTATTAAATACAAAAGGTTTTTCCTTTAATATATCACCTATAGGGTTATTGGTATTGAATTAAGAATGAGTTTGAGAGGTGTTTTCTCTTTTCAATAAAACATGGGGTTGAATCAATACATTGGACTCATGGTGATTAAATACAAGCTTTATTATTGCAGAGCTGTCGTATAGAATAACGCCGGTTGTAGCTAGCTCCCGCATTAGCACCCCCCAGTTTTACCTCTGTCCATTATCTGATAATCAATGGAGCTTAACTGGGAATCATTTCACTCCCCGGTGTCGAGCAGACTCGATTTATGGCTTCTTGGCTTTATTCGTTTTATTATGAGTCAATATTTTATGACCACATTAATTCTACAGGGTTTTATCACCACGGTTTCCCTGAGACCTGGAGTGACCTCTAACGGTGATGGTTATTAAGTCGGGGGGGCAAAGGGAGAAGCCGGGTGACTGGTTGAAAGTTGGTGTGGATCTTAATCAGATGATAACCATCTATCTGTAAATCTACCTCGACATTCACAGTTCACGCAGACTAACAAGGTTTTTAGGTGACTCAACATGATGATATGATTTCTGGAATTAAAATGCGATTTGTTAAGCCACTATGTTTTTAATGTTTCCAAAGGAATTTGCCAGAGTGCCCCCTGGAGTAAGGAGGTCAGGGTTTGGGAATCTCTAAATTATCCAGATAAAGGCCATGTTGGGGCAGGTCAGGACCAAAGGGAAGGTAATCAGGAGTCAACCTAATTGAGGCAGTCTCTTTAACCCTGTGCCCCCCCCCCCCGATCCTCCCTGATGCTCTGGATAAGCATTAAGCAGAAAATAGAGACTATAAAACGGCGGTCATGATGCTTCCTGCAGCGTTCGCCTGGGATCTGGCAGAGCGAGCTGTGCAGCAGTGTGGCCAGTCCATGCTGGGTGCACTGGGGCAGAACAACAGGGGCTTTTTTCCCCCTGATTAGTACAAAAAGGTTTGAGTCTCATTAACTGAAGCCCTGCAGGTAAACCTCCCACAGAAGGAGACACATGAAAGACGGAGAATGCATAAATATAATCATCCGTCTGGAGAGAGAGCCGGGGAGTGACGGATGTGGACGGAGCCAGAGAGACAGTGAACCGACAGTGAAATAAGCAAAAGGCAGCGGTGGTTGCATTTGGGAGGGCGGCAAGACGGACAGATTACAACAAATAATGTGACACAAGCGCCGAGAGCAGGAGGACGGGCGAATCCCAGCGAGACGGAGAAAACAGAGAACGAATACGAGAAGGTTAGCTTCGCTTCATGTGGCCACGTCGAGCAACAATCCAGCGATGATGACGCACAGTCTCTTTTCTTCATCTTTCCTCTGACTCAAAGAATCACCTACCAAAGCAAACCACAGGAGTCGCTCCTCTTTTTATCTCGGATCACACATCAAAAAAATGCATTGTACGAAAAAAGTCGCCCGGAGAAACATCGCCTTCTTTGAACCTTGCAAATATTTTTTCGAAAAGTTCGGGTTTTAATTATCGTGAGGACGAAGAGTCACGGGCAAATCCCTCATTTCCTTACCCCGCCTCTCCTCCTCCATCCATCCATCCATCGGCCCAGTTAGCGCTGCTCCTTGAAATATCTCATTCAGAGAGGATATTGTGGATTTCAGCAGCCGAGCATGGAGCCTTCTATCTGTTCTATTCCTAACTGTCACGTTGATAAATGACAAAAGAGGATGAGAGACAGTGAAGGGACTTTAGAGAAAAGGAGCCTTCAGCCTGCAGCAGAGAAAAAGGCCTTTGGCTACTTTAAATAGACTCAGACATGTTTGACTGTTTGAGCTTCGGCTCCACAACGGCAGCAAAGTCTCGGCTGACGTGACAAACACTGACAGAAGAATTTATATTTTACCCTGCCCTCCTCAAGTTACAGCAAGGGTCACCCTCAAAGCAAATCCTCTTAATATGCAGCGGCTCATCCGAATGTGTCACGCACGAATCTCTGACTTTGAGAGGGAGACGTTTTTTTATAAAATAACTATTTTAACGCCCAAGGAGCAGTTAAACACATTTTTTTGTTTTGTCATTCCACTTAATAGAAAAAGATCATCCCCAAGAAGTCACAGGCTTAGTGGGGCAGTGTCCCCTCCTGCCAATTGCAAGTGTCAGTCTCAGTTGTCAAGAGTGTACTTTGACTTCTTTGTTTGATCCATGTCCCATCTGCTAACATGGAGGAGACAGGTTTTGGGATACTGAAGCCAGCCACCAGGGGGCGATCAAAATGCTTTGGCTTCACTTTTGAGCAGCTGTCTTGTCGTCCATTTTGAAATCTACTCTATGGTCTATGGTTAAATACATTTCCTCAACTAAAGGGATCAGCACCGTCACAGGACAGGATACACTCTGTGTTGCTTTGTCCCTGTGCAGATGTCTTCCCCACGAGGAGCCTGATCTGCTGTGGTGACAGTGTAATTACACAGTCCCAGTGCTACACCATGGGCAGGGCTGCGACCACGGCTGAGTGACATCTGCTCCTGCTCCACCAGCGTTAATTAGGATGGACATAACAGCGTATGGGCTCCCGCCACTGTCACACATAATTACAGTGGAGCGCAGTGGTGGGACTTTAAACAGAAAACACAGGGATGAGGATGAGGACGGACAGAACGAGAGGGGACCTAGGGAGTAAAGTTGAGGGGGGGTGAAGAGACAGGGACAAGAGGGGAAGAATCTGGACTGATGAGATTAAGATGAAGTCAGTTTCTCTCTTCAGTCAAAGGTCAAATGCTAAATCCCAGCCATCCTCTGGTGGATCCAGTGGATTGGCCCAATCAAAGTTTGGAATCAAAGTAGAGAGTTGATTTCCCGAAGGAAATCCTCTCTCATTCAAACCTTAAAGTCTTCAAACTTAAGCTCCGGCAGAGAACGAGTCACTTTCCTGGGATGGATACGGAGACAAAAGTTCATGTGACATATTTAAAAGTCCCGAAAGTACTTTTACTTTACCTCACATGCTGTGACAGAGGTTTCCACTTAAAGTCTGAGCTGGACAGATCATATCTATCAGTCTGGGGACGATCAGACAGATGGATATGAAAACCGCTTCCATCACTAAATCTCCAACAGGCTGGGACAAAGACTTAATTCCTTTTTTATGTGGACACAGTTCTTACAAGGATATGAAGACCTTCCCCACCATTTATCCACAGTTACAGTTATTCTTTCTAAGGTACAAAAGAAATTTCACTTCCCCGGGACATTGGTGGGAAAAGAGATTCACTTCATATGTGCAGTTCTTAGGTTTTTATTCCAACTTGTTTAAAAGAAAAATGTAGATATCAGTAAATAAGGAAGTGAATTTTTTATTTAATTAGAAAAGAAGTTAACACTTTATCCCCTTAACAATATGTGCGAGTGAATATGTTTCTAATCACGATTAAATCCAGATAAATGTGTGTTTCCATCCACTACTCTTGTGCAAATAGGAATTATGTGCATTGGAATTAACAGCTGGGGGCCACATGTTAAACCTTGTAATTTTCATTATAGAAATATGTGTGTAATAATTATATGAGGGGTAAAGTACTATTTGCAAAGGATCTTACGTGTGAGTCTGTGGTTGGTTTTATGAATGACGATGCGGTTTTAAATACAAACAAACCACAAAAACCACACAATCAATTCATTAAAGCCTCTTCCAGCAGCAGCCGGGATCTCAGGCTGTGGTTTGAAAACACAACCTGAGCTGCTGGTGAATCCACGAGGAACAGAACAGACCTCTCATCTCCACTGGGGCCTGACCTCCGTTCTGTTCTAATTTTAATTCCGCTGCATACATGTTTAATGTGAGGAGCGCTGCCACGGCACAGTTTAAGAAAAGTGAACATGAATGATTAAATATGACGTAATGAAGACTGGCTGCGTTCGGTGGGAAGCAGAGGCCAGTTGGCTTCCTTTGGCCAAAAGGGGAAACACTGAGTGTGAGAGAATCAGGCTAAGTGTTCTGTGATTGGTGCTTTTCTAACAAACAGGGATTTAGATAATAAGTAGAAAAACATGATAATTTGACGTCCGGAATCTTGCTTTAATCATCATTTTAAATGTTTTGTTTTTAAACGTCCATATTTTGAGGCATTTTGTGGAAAAATAAAAATTATTAAATTGAATTTAGTAGATTCGGACAGAGAAGAAAGAATATGAGACAGAATAAAAGTTATCTACTATATATTATAAGTATAATTAAAACCTCCAGAGGTGAAGAACATGTGCTTTAAACTTTGTCTACACTAATACAGACATTTGACCCTCAGTTAAAGTAGATAGAATCCTACAAGCCTGCACAACAATGCTCTAAGTCTAATTCAATATCCCTCACTGGTTGATAAACACGACTGTCACATGGCCCCCCCCACCCCCCGCCATCAAATTCAATTAGCTCCTTCATGAATAGAGCAGATTTCTGGGACTGATCTAATGAGCTGTGTCTGGTGATGTAAGCGCTGACTGTGTCGTATCAGATGTGTTTTAGTAACTTCATTAGACGGTGAGTGAATCTCTAATGGAGTTAACTTTCTACTTGTTCAAGAGCGACGTCTTTCATTGTGAGAGACACATCCATCCATCCATCCATATATCTGTTTATCCATCCATCCATCTGTTTAATCAATCTGTTTATCCATCCATCTATTAATTCATCCTGGTTCAGTGGCTCGTTTACCAGCATTCTTCTAAATTAATTGAGATAACTGGAGATCAACAAACATTTGGCTGCTCATAATGTCTCTGATGCTGTAAGAAGTAAGAGGGCTGTGACGATTTCATTGGTCAACGTCACACCTGGTGCTTTATTGGTTGGGTTGAATCTTGAATCTGAGCGTGAAATAAGGAAGTAATGCTCTCGAAATTAAAAGAATAAAGATATAAAGGAAGCTCTTGAATCTTCACCCCGGTAGATGTGAGGTTGGTCAGCAGCAGCGGCGTATTTGGAAAATGAAAAGTTGGCTCTTGAGCAGAAACTTAACTGGATTGTCTGTGTAGCAGCTAAAGGCTACAGCAGTGATATCATTTAATCTTTATTGGAGATAAACATAACGTCACTTCACATGAGGAAAGTTTTCAGTTCGGCGCAGACTTAATGAGATCCAGCCGCCTCCAGCCCAAATAAATCACTTTGACGCTGAGTAGAATCTGAGGGGAAACACTAGGTTCTTCTTCTTATGTAAAATAAACGTTTCTCTTCCTCTTAAATAGTCTCATTTTTAATAATTTAAGAGATATAATAAAAAAAATTGAATTTCTTTATGCGCGAGACATGGCAGCGAAGCTTGAAACTCATTATAGATTCTGTTTGAGGTCTTGTAAGACGAGGTCTGCGCTAATGGGAGCAATACAAGTTTTAATTTGACTCTCCATTAGTAACCTGTAACCGCTTTTCATTTATCACGAAGAGAGGCGTCATCCATCCAGAAAAATAAACAGGAGGTTATATCCACACAGAAATAAATAGGCTACGCTTGATGGACTTTATATCCGAGGCCCAGGGAGTTTTTATTTACACACGTGCAGAATCCCATTATTATTCCTGAGCTGCACTTAAGTGTTGAGACAAGTATTATTATCCTACCAACACTTAAGCATGTGTATAATTACTTTACACTCACATGTACTCTTTGCAATTCCCTTATTATCTATAATAAGTCCCATAGTGTATTTCTTATTTGTTTTCTTTGCATTTGTTTAAATTTGTTACAAACGTTTGCTTGGATCACAGATTCATTTATTTGACTTTGGGGATAAAAGGTCAGAGGTCAATATAATGTTGTTTTTTTAGACTTGTGAACGCTTCATCTTGAAAAACACCTCAAGAGAATTCTTCAAATTTCGCACAAATGTTTAATTAAGACTCAAACATGAACTGATTATATTTTAGAGGTCAAAGGTCACGTGACTCTCCCACTATGATGGTGAAGTGCTTGACCGTCACAGCTGTGTTCATGTTACTTGTAGGTAGCTTCTTCCGGGAAACAGTTTTGAAAGGTGTGTTCAAGAAGACGACTGTCTGAACAAAGTATACAAACATTCATTCTGTTATTCATGTTATGTCTTCTTTTAAAAAGCTCATATCCAACAGTAAACTGGAAGAGCAGAGTGTGATCACAGATATTTCATCCACCACATCCGAGGCTACAGGAGGTGAAAGGCAAAAGCATATCAATGACGGATCCCATCAACAGGAAGGAAATGAAAAGGAAAATATATTGGCTGTGCTATTGTGAACCCAACTAAATGCAGGAACTAGGAAATAGAAGCTTTGGGGCATTTCAAGAGAGAAGTGGACGGACAGGCGTGTCGACCGGGGAGAGTGACCCCCCCCCCCCCCCCCCCCGACACACACCTCCAGAATACAAATGGGAAAACAACAACAGGAAGACGTACACTATAAAGAGACAGATTTGGTGCAGCTCTGACCAGCAGACATCTTTAGAGCGAGAGTGTTTGTGTGTGTGTGTTTGTGTGTGTGTGTCTGTGTGTGTGTGTCAATCGACAGTTGGTCACGACAGCTCGTCCTCGTCTTACCATGTGATGAGGCCGGCTGCCACGGCCGACCAGGTGACGCAGCAGGAGTTGCTCTTCTTGCTCTCCTCCTCCTCATCTTTGCGGCAGCAGCACAAGCAGCTCAGGTAGATGGCGAGGCAGAGGAGGTTCACGCCGAGTCCTGCGGCCACCACGCACGCCAGAAATATCAGGGACTGGAAGGGGAGACATGACACGGCTGAGTCAGAAACAAAAAGGCCTCGGACCTGGAACTAGTGGAACTCTGAGTGACGCGCACCAGCTTTTAAAAGCAGCAGAAAAACTCAATGTAAAAAAAGATCAATACAAATATGATGTTGTTTCACATTGAGGGAAAGCAAATCAATCATAGCACTTTGCATTGGAAGTAATAGGATTTCAAGGTGTCCTGCTCCAATACAAATACATCTCCTGTGTTCAAAAGTAACTTCAGACGTTTTATTCTGACAACAGACATTAAACTCGTCATAGTACGAGAAGCAGAGACGTTAGTTAAAGTAAATGTAAGTTATTAACATGTGAACACAGTCAAACATTAAGCATCTGAAGAGCCAGTTATTTTTCTGCTGAGGTGGTGGCAACCAAAAGTGGAGCTAAAAGGAGAGTGAGCATTCAGGGGGCCAAATTAAAGCTAACTTTGCTGAGTCATTGTTTGTTAACATGTTGTGTTGTGATGAATTTTTAATTTGACCATTTGATCCGTTTCAAACATGATTCCTTTCTTTTCATGAACAAATCAAATGTCTTTCTTCTTTAAGCATCATGATGCGAGGATGCTCTTCTGTGATACGATCAAAAATAAAAAAACAAGTGAACATAACTTCCCCGGCGCCCAAGAAAGAAACAAGCTGCATTCTGGGAGCCTGTTATGCTTCTGCCTCCAGCTGGAGAGCAGACACCTCCTCACACGTCCCTGCGCCTCCATCCCTCCCTCTCGTTCCTCCTTTAACCCCCATCCCACCTCCTGCGAGAGATGGAGTGTGACGACGAAAATAGCAACAAGAGTGTCCTAACAGCCTGAAATGAATTCTGCAGCCATCTGTGAGCAGATGGGTTTATTCAAGCTCGGCTCCTTCTCCCCCCCCTTTGCTCTTCCTTTTTAGTTTGTCTGAAATCTTTCTGGTGCTGAGCCATCTGTTCCCATGCTGTGATGTCATGTGTCCTGCGAGTCGAGCAGCAGGATTAAATACAAAAAATGGAAGAATTTGCAGGATTATGTCGACGAGCGCTATAAAAAATGCAGGTAAACTGCAAAAGATTGAAAAATCCTCCGGAGCAGCTGTTGGCAACATCTGACACGGCCCTCATCCTGTCAACTCTGCTAATAAAAGATACAAATTACAACTGCATGAAACGATAAAGCCGTGTTCACTCATTTCGCACCATGAATCTTCGTTTTTTTTATTTGCTCTCTTCCAGTTAAATCAATATTTCTCTCGCTGCTCTCCCTGTGGCTCCATCTGTCGGGTGCAGGGCCTCATATTGTCCCGTTTCACAGCCACATGCCGCACATCTGCTCACCACAGAAGAAGAAGAAGATGCAGAAGCACCCAGGATTCCCCCATGTACCCTTAAGGGTCCCATTGAGTAAGTGTGGAAATTAATGGAAATCTGGTTTAAGGGAGTGGACTGTAAATGTGTTAATGGACGAGTTCGAACCAATGAAAGATAGGGTTAGGGTTAGGACGGGTGAAATGGCGACTTATCCCAGTCTATTGGAATTAAACAGCATGTGACAGGCCTGCTTGAATTGCCATGCCTCTGTCTAGTGATTCCTCTGCAGCCTGGCGATGCAGAAGAAAAGAGGGAGTGTGGCAGAAAGAGGAGAAACAGGGAGGAACTGATATAAAACGTTGGAGGAACTCCTCGTGGATGGTGTTTGTGACTCAAACCATCGTATGATCGCCTTCATCGAGGAGGTTGTGTTTTTGTCTGCATGCGTTTGATGTAAATGAATTCCTGGATCCACCATCTTTATAAATCCACTCCGAGAGTTCAGGCGTTCTTTCTCGACTCTTCTTCTATCCTTCCACCGAGTTTCAATAAGTTTGCCTCAGTGGTATTTGCATAATCCTGCAGACAAACAGCCAGAGGTAAAAACTCACGTCGCAGGTAAGCAACTCAACAACACAAACTTTTTGGAGACACATTTGTTCCGTGGTAAGGTTTCCACTTCCCTTTCCCTCTTTTCACTATCACACTCTCCACTGTCCTTTGCCTTGTCAGGTGCAAGAAATAATGGCTTCTAAATTATGTAGCATCCATTCAGTGGAGGGACGCTCACAAAGGCATGCACCACAACCCCATCCTGGAACCATCACTTCCCCAAGAGCTCCAACCTGCCATTAGGTTTAAATACACCAGTTATCTTTGTGTGCACACATTCCCTCTTTGATAAAAAAAAAAAATCAAGTCGTCCGCTCCGACCATTTAACTGCTGCCTACATTAGTGGGAGTAGTTTCCAATGAGAGCAAACTGGATGTGTACACACCCTGCGCCTTGAACTCAAGAGGCAAATTGTAGTGTCCTCCTTGTTTTGCTTCCACTCAATTATCCCTGTAGATGGGGTGGGGGTGTGTGTGTGGGGGGGGGGGGGGGGGGGGGGGGGGGAGCACGAGGCTGGAGGCGATGACACAGGAAAGAAAGGAAGGAGGATCCAGCTGAGCAGAAAGGCTAAACCCCCCCCGAGAGGGAGAGAAAAAGAAAGATACCCAGAGACGGGGATGGAGAGAATGTTGTTGGCAAGAAAGAGTTAAGAAACAGGTAAACAGTTTAAGTTAGAGCGGCAGTAAAGGACTGAAAGACAAAGCCAGTTTGCCGGAGTCTTTGTCTATAATGGGAAGACAAAGATGGAGCTTCCTCACCCATGTGGCCACCTCTGATATTACTCAGCGCACGGCCCAGTTTCCCACTGTAGACAACTTCCCCCCCGAGGCGGCAGCGTTGCATAATCTTACGCCTTTTCTCAAGATAGAGAGCGAACCTAGGAATCTCAATCTTTAATGGGAAAAACCGAAGACAAGCCTGTGACGAGACAAATGAGCCACGAGCTCGGCCTCAAAGAACGACTCACGGACGGATTTATATTTAAAGGATGACACACGAATGAACTCAGCAGAGTCGAAAGGAGAGAGGGGGAGGGGGGTTCACGGATAATATCATGAGGCGACTGTAGGAACTGAAATTAATGCAAAGCTGCCAACATACAAATCAATCTGATTCAATTATAGCTCCAACTAATGACTTTTATCACTATTCACTTTGTCGATATATTTTAGTGATTAAATTCAGCTGCAGAACCAAGCAGTTGTCTCCCTGGTCATCTGAAATGGTTTTAGCCCGGAATCCAAACAGAGTTTAACATTTCTATAACCACACAGTGAATGGCCTTCTTTAAAAAAAAAAAGCCCAATTCAAAAACTGCTCATTTCCAGACAACAAAATGTCTCAAACGTCTCGAGTGGTTTGCATGAAAACATAATTCAGAGCCGGGCCACTGTGCTGAAGAACACTGTGTGCCTGTGTGCGCCTTAGGACGATAATCTGTTGAATAACTGTGAGGTTTTAAAAGAAGAAAAGGAAATGCTTCGGAAATAAACAAAGGGGGATGCAATACACACATACAGACACACAAACACACACATACACACACACACAGCCAGACACCTATTAGACAAAGGGAGAAGCATAATGAGGTAGTAATAGCCTGGAGCAGATATGACCCTGAGGGGACTGTGTTAGTCATTTACACCCCCCCCCTCCCTAGTCCCATCAGAGGTATGATGAAAGCCGATGGGAGGATGACGGCACAGATGTGGACAGTCTGATAAATGGTTGTTCAGGCTGTAATGGTCCATTACGAAGCCTCGTGGAGAAGAGGACAAATAACCCACAGACATGATTCTAAGATAACTGGCCACAGCAGAGCAGCTGCATCGGTTCTTAATATTAGATGATCTGTAAAAAGCACCAGAAACATATAGAAATCTCTGAATGCTCTGAAGACTACAAGGCTGGGAAGAGGAAAATCAATAACTGAGGAGAATCTGTGCCGGCCCCCAGAGCGAGTTCGGTGCTTCTCCTCAGAGAGAGAGAGAGCAGCTGTGGGAGGAACAGCTCAGGCAGAGGTGTAGTAGTGATATTTGTTTTAATAACCACAGTGAACCTAAGACTGATTTAGTTATGGTTCATTTTGTTTTAAAAGTTATGCAACCGCTGTTCCTACAGTGGAAAGTAAAAGATGTGAGTGTAACTCAAACATTAGAGCGACTTTATGAAACGGTTTCATCGTGTTCATGTAAAGAAACACCTCAGCAGCATTGGACATCCTCATGGAAACAGGTGAATAAATGCAGGCAATTTGTATTTTCAATATTAATGCAGTCGCTAGTGCAGATTAGGTGAAGCCACTGAGCAGCGTCTGAGGAAAAAGCTGCAGTGCAGAGGTCAAACTCATCCAACAGGAAATGAACTGTAAACTATCGTTATTCTTAAATTCATCTGACAAAGTTTTCTCTACCATCTTAGAAAGACACACTTCCCTGTAGGTCTAAAAAGACTTTAGAAACAGTGTGTGTCCTTCCCAGTTTTTAGTGTGGTCCATCTCTCATCAACTAACATGGAGGAGGCTGGAGTTATGACCTATACCCATGTGCTTGGGATTGGGATTAGCAGTGACCCTGCAGTGAACTCTGGGGGTAGGATGTAAGATCCGTGTTCAAACCTTCATTTCATCATGGCTCCGAGACACTGATTTCCTGCAGATAGCTTTTATTTCCCCAGAAACAGTGACCTGGATATCTCCCACTTGATGAGCACTCCACTGTTAAACCAGGGGCACTTTACTGGAGCAGCAAGAAAAGAGGTAGAAAACAGGAGGAGATGGAAGATGTGATGAATGTCGAGACAGATGCAAATTCACAGCAGCCTAAGTGGCTCGTAGCTCGTACCTTAAGCTGAGTGCCCACTAAAAATCCATTTTTAAAACACGAGTTGTCACCATAATTAATACATAGAGACGGAGAGCACCTCCATCTGTTACAGTGCATCTGCTAAGTGGGACTGAGTCACACAACAGTTGAGGTCCACATGTTGGTGAGTAGTGCTAAATACACGCTAAGAGATAGGAAGTGGCTTCAGTGAGCGTGGCCGCTGCACAGCAGGTGGCAGACAGCTGTGCGTAGGTGGAGAAGGTCTCCAGGCTCGTGTGCACCCATCTACAGTGTGTGTGTGTGTGTGTGTTTGTGTGTGTGTGTACGCAGACGGAATGGACAGTGACATTCCTTTGACATAAGGGATAAACGGGTGTCAGATCCGTTTGAGGAAGTAGACGGAAATTCCACCTTAAAGGTCAACGCCTAGTGAGCAGCAGGATTCTCTTCTTACTGCTGGAAATCATCAGTCTTCTTCTTTCACTGATTATTAATTATTAAACTCTACACATCCACACAGTGGGGGGGATCTGTAGAATGAACCACTTACCAGGAACCAGGAATTTAAACCCTGGTTCCTGTTTGTCACACTGTTAATAGGGAAATGGTGGAAAATGCATTTTTGGATTAAACAACAGAAGATATACTAGAAACCACTCAGGTTCCGTCTGGAAATCGTATTGTCATGATTCTCAAATACATCAGTTTAAATAATGACTACCTTGGGCCTTTGGGGGTTGAATGAGAGCTGCTAAGTTCTGTGAGCAATGTGGGCGATGAAGGCAGCACCATAAGGAACCCCCCCCCCCCCCTCATGGAGGATCAATGGAGCGGTGCGAGTCCCTCTGCTGCTGCCTGGTCCCCTCTGACACTCCGGTGAAAACCCCGGGGACCAGAGGTCATCCAGTCCAGTGCTCCCAGCTGGGACACCATTACCTCCCAGTAAAGCGACCCCAAGGGATTTGAGGAGACAGGATGTAAAGGATTCCTTATTAAATCGGCCTCGTTGCTCTCAAACTTCCTCGTGAACAAACCGAAGGTCCCTGGGCTTTGTGAAGGTAAAGCCCCGCTGCTCATTTCCTGTGTTTTACGCCTTTTTTCTACCAAAGAGAAATGTTTGGCTTATTCCTTCAGTTCTGCACAGCCGTCGTAAATCTCTCCCCAGCATCTGCTTCTCCGAGCCGGCCGAGCTGACGGGACATCTTCCGAATGCAGCGAGGCTTGTTATCTCCCCATTTCCATGACACCCTCCCTGAACCCCCGAAGCCCGAACCCTTCCCTCGGGGAGTCAGGGGCCATGATTTTGATGGTAAACCCTCACAACAAAGGAAACCCAACACCAACCCCCAGCTTCCACGGAGGAGCAGAGTTTCATTGTGGGATTTTCCGCTGGAGGGGAATGTGTCTGCATGAATCCACTTGTCCCAGTTCATGCCGAGCCGGCGAGTGGGCACTCTTGGTCTTACGGCATTTGATCTCCCCGGCTAAAGCTTCTTATTGCGCCAGTGATTACCAACGAATATGATGCAACGAAGAAACAGCAGAGGAACACCAAACAATCACAGCCCCCCCCCGGCACGAGGGACGGCCGCCACACTTGTCACTTCCTGTTTGAATATTGTTAGATCAGCGAGGTATGGACGTGCTGCCTTATTAGCACCAGCCTCGCTAATACCATCCAGCCAATCAGGTGAAGCTAATTACTGGCTTCCAGCACCAATGAGACAGATTGGGGTTAATGATCTTGCTTGGAGCCATGGGGGGGGGGGCACTGCAATCGCATCTTTCATGCAAATGCAAAACACAAACGAGGAAGAAGAAGAAAAACACACGTCATCAATGCAGCAGAGATGAGGGGAATCACTGTTTTCACAATGAGATCAGACAATCATGGGGACAAAAAGAGGTTTTCATTAAGAGCTAAATGAGACTTGGTAAATGACAGTGGCTGAGCGAGCCGAGCAGAAACTGTGTTGAGGGCTTTTATAATTTCATGCAAAAACAGTGCAGATGCATTTAGTTGTAAAATCAACTGTTATATGCTCGAGACGGCGCCAATGGGCTGCTGCAAAAAATGCAATCAACCCCTGAGGTACCATGGAATCAGAAATATTCACAAATGTATGTTTAGCCAAATGGATGAATATTTTATCCCCCATGACTTCACATGGATTCTCTCAAATCTTCCACACGAGTGGCTGCGAAGCGAAGGTTCCATCCATTTGAAATCAGTAAAGGGAGGTTTGACGTGAACAAATGAAGGAGGAGAGTGAAGGAAGATGCTGATGAACATAACAGAGAAAATAAAACCAAGACAACTTAGAAAGAAACAGAGCGGTCTGGAGGGGGAGACTGTCTGGATGCGCTCGGCTGGAACACTGCTCCCTGAGAATCCCTGTGAGAAAACCAGTGAAGCAGAAAGGTTGAGTGTAGAAAGTGTGTGTGTGTGTGTGTGTGTGTGTGTGTGTGTGTGTCGCTGTAATTGAACAATACAACCGTGGCTTGTTCGTTTATGTCGTATCGTTCTAGGCCACGGTACGAGCGAGATAAAGCTTTTAGAAGGAACATGTGAGTTGAGATAGACATAAAAAGAGACCAGTGGTGAGATGGGAAAAGAGGACGTTGTGTAGTCGCGGCCCAACGCTGCTGCTTTCATATAAAAACTACGTTGTTGGCTTTAATCGATTCATGATTTAGTGATAGAGCTTGTGTTTGTGTTTCAGCTCTGTGTGTTTGGAGAGTATCAGAGTGTCAGTGGCCCACGTGGGGACGGACACATCGGACGGCAGCTGGTTCACACTTGTTTGGGTGACAAAGCAGGAAATTGAAAAAGGGAAGTCAGATGGACCAGGACCTGCTGACCTACACATGATGTCTGGCTCAACACAAACACACCCACACACAAAGTCCCACTCACACAACAAATAAAAAAAACAAGGCCCTTGTCCCATGTGTCTTTCCAGAGAACTAAAGAGATCAGCAGATAGTCTCAAGAGTGTGTGTGTGTGTGTGTGTGTGTGTGTGTGTGTGTGTGTGTGTGTGTGTGTGTGTGCATCCCCTTAGTCTTTTTATCTGAGTCCAAAAACTTCCAGAACTTTTCCAAACAGACAATTCAAAAACTTTGAGAATTCCCAGAGACTAGAGAAAGAAAAAACTCTGGTCAGGTGATTCAGTGAACCGGCTTCACTGACAACAGCAGTGTCCGACAGAGGGTGAGAAAAACACACACACACACACACACACGAGGACACACACAAAGCACAGTGAAAGACCCTGACCCTACATTCCATCCCATTCAATGGCCCAGAGCCAGCGGAGGAATTCACCAGGATTGCCCACACTGCAGCCGGCCAATTACAATTCCACCGCCGAGGCATGTGGCCCCGGACGGAAGCTTTTAGATTCTGCTGCTCAACTCGATCCACAGCAGCACAAACACTCAACATTCATTTCTCAGTCATTTCTCTGTGGACATTAAATTGTTGAATATATTATTTGGAATCCAGTTAATCGTCCCTGAGAAGAAGTAAAGAGCTGCAGAATACCCTCAAGAGGGATTTGCTTGCATGATTAAAATATCGAAAAAGATGTGAGAATGCAAACGTCACCGTCAGTTGCTCAGGACATTTTTTTGGTGTTTTTTGTTTTGAGTTCTCACATACAGCCCCGACAGGCAGTTTCCTGTCCTGAGTGCATGTAAGAACACAACAGGAAAGATTCACATCAAGCGAGTGGGAGGTGTCGATGACGATCCTGTTTGTGGAACGGAGGTGAAACTGGCAGAACACAAACATCTCAGGATGTAAAAGAAAGAGACGACAAAGACGCCGACTTGGACTGAAGACAGTATTCTAGAGCTTTTGGCGATAAGGGCAGACGCAGGTGTTGATGTGATGTTAACAACAACGGGTCATGTCCTGCCTCCATCATGCTCTACCCAGGTGACACCCCCACGAATCACGGAAGTGTAACGGCCCAAATAGCCTCGCCTCTGCCTGAAAACGAACTAGAGCAAAGTTTTGACGAGGACGAGGCAGAGGAGAAAAACCAGGAACAAAAGCCAAGGAGAAAGAGCAGGGTATGATGGTGGAGCTGACGGGGGTTTCCCCACCTCCCACCAGCTGCCTGTGCATGACACTCCTCTCAGGCGGAGCTGCTGCTCTCCTGTGAGACTCCCAACCCTCCCCTCCCTCACCCCACGGGCCCCGAGTCCGTCTTCACAAAGACACTGACGATGGATGGAAACTGGCTGCAGGAGAGGAAGGGAGCAGCTCTGCCTCATTGTTGAGGTAGAGCTTTACTGTTGAAGGGTTTTGATGAGACTGTCACAGATGATTTCACCAGTAGGAAAACTCTCTGTTGAAATATGAAGACACACTTTAGCTAAAGTCGTACGAACTCTGACCAAACATCCCCTGTTGATTTGGGATCTGCCGTTTTGAAACCTCAAGTTTGGCATTTTGTCGAGCGCCATCTTCTTTTCTTGAAACCAAAAGTAACCCTATTTGGTTCTGTGGAAACGGTATCCTTTTTTGCCAACCAGTGGAGTCGCCCTCTGCTGGTCATTCAAGAGAAGACTTGTTTCAGACGCTTGCAGTTGGCTTCACTTTCCAAGCCCGGAGTGTGCGTCCATTTTTTTAATATCGTCTATGGGTTCAACACACAGATCAAAACAGAGCGTTTAGTCCTTGTTAGCATCGTGAAATCAAACCAATTTGTTCTTCTTCTTCTTCGGCAATAGCCAGACGTTATTACTCAGCAAAAGTCTGAGTTTCGCTTTACGCTGCCTTTCACATCCTGATTTAATGTCTCATCGAAGTTGTTTCAGTAGCTTCTCCACCATGGCCGTATCCTTCATCTCAACAAAACGTTATGAGTCTAAACTGAGCTGGTTTCTCAAGAAGTTTCTCCTTTTGCTTTCACCTTCAAAGAGAAAACACACGTTCATGTAACTGTGATTTCCAACGGAGACACAGCAGCTCTGTTATTTCACAAATGAAACCCTTCTACATCGTTACAGAGTCCGTCCCTGACTCACTGGGCCTCGTGACGGGTCCCCTGACCTCACCCTGGAGACTCGGCTGAGGATGATTAACGGTAATGCCGCCCGCTCTCACCATGACGTGGCTACACTCCACTGCACTGACAGGAGCTCGTCTGTAAGCTTGAAAAATTAACCAGTGTCATGATAAAACATTCATGGTGTTTGACAAGAAGGTTAGTCAACCAGCGGCTGATCCCTGTGGACTACTGATGGAAGCACTTTGACTCCCATGGGTGAAGCAAGTCCACGTCCTGGTCTGCCTCTGCAGACACAACTCATTACTCCCACCTCAAAGACAAATGGGTAATGTTACAGAGACCAGTCTGAAGGTGGGACTTACAAGATGTCCTGCATCCACGAGGAAAGAGAACTAAGTGTCTTTACTATTTCTTGAAAGGAGAACCATACGACTTGATGATGAAGAACCACTTCCCACCAATAAAACTCATTTAGGTGCTTTTCCTGTCTCGCTCATCTTTTTGAAACAAAGCATTCTGGGTCCATTCAATACACAAATAAATCAATAATGTGCCCGTATGATAAGATTTTGTTATTTTTTTACTATATTACTTATCACTCAGCTACACTGATGTATTTTCTTTACATCATCATCCCTTTTGTTGTGATTCCCTTACAAGTTTGAAGTTTAGTCCAATGTTGAATAAAGTTTTACACACTTTGACTTCGTTGGCTAATCTATGGAAGTGGAGGCTCCTCGTGAAACCTGGAGGACACTGACACATTATGGACCACTGGTGATGTAGGATAAAGCAAAGTGTAAGTTGAATTAGAAGACAAAACTAACTATACAATGATTTTAGTGACTCACATATATAAAGCCATAAACTTCCCTTTAGCGTAGAGCAGCCCTGTTTGGATACTGAGCCCCCCCCCCCCCCCCCCTCCTCCCTGTGTTGGGTGTCTGGGCTCCTGTCTCATCCTCCTCCACTGACCTGCTGGTAGTTCTCCTCCTCGGGCTGGAAGCTGTTGTCAATGGGCTGAAACCTCAGGTTGATGTGGGGGAAATTGTGCAGCCAGTAGGTCCACCAGGGCGCAGTGTAATCCACCCGAGACATCCCGGGTCCGAGGAACCAGCGAACTTTGAATTAGCCTCCGTCCGGTCGAGCCGAGCAGCCGCGGATCCCTAATCCAGCCTCATCTCGTACAAAGGCTGCGGTGGAAGCGTGCGCGCTGGTTTCAGTGGGGAAACACGCACACTCCAGACACGCACGAGCCCCAAAAAACAACGCACGAGAAGTCCCCCGCAGAGACGGACGCGGTGCAGAGAAGATCCCGCAAAGAAAAGAGGAAAATCAGGGGGAATAGTCACAGTGCGTCCATCGGTCCGTGTGCGTCCGCAGCTTCTGATCCGAGCGCACTACACGGCGAGCAGCGGGGGCGCGCACTGGTTAAGGGGGACATGGAGGGGGGGGGGGGGGGGGGGGGGGGGCACGGGAGCGCGCAGAAAGGGCACGCTCAATTAGTTTTAATTCTGTCTGAGAATAAGAGTGATAATTAAATACCCACAATCCTTCAGCTCTTTCATCATTATCACGTTGTTTCATTATTAAAGTGTCATTTTTATTCTTCCCTGAGTGGAGTCAACCACCGTGCTGCCACCTGGTGGTCAGCCTCTGTTGGTTGGAAGTCTTTTCGATTGTTTTTATTTTAACCTTTTATTATTAACCAAGTATTTGTTTGTTCCATTTCTGTATTTTAGACATTGTCTTGCATTGAAGTTTTTAAATTGTGATATAACTTGAAAAAAGTTTATCATAATTACAAATAACTATAATAAATCACCCCATCAACAGAATGAAGACACTAAATGCTGGTTGCGTGATGTTTAAGTTTCAGTAATACTTGTGTAAATGTCCAGTGGAATTGATAGCAGATAAACCATTGGCTTGCAAAATGTGTCAAATATATTTTGATATTAGAAAAATGTTCCTTCCTCGAGCACAGCACGTACTTCATATAAGGTTAGAAAATAAAGGTTTCTTTGAGACAGGCAGGATGAGGGCATTTCAGGAGCCGGTCAGATTTCAGCCAGGCACAACTCTTGTGTATAAACGGTGCATTTAGGCATAAAATCAATTCATTCATGTAGTAATTGCCACAGTTTAAGGGTTAAGCACTGTGTTAACCCTGTTTAATAATTCAACAGATTCAATAAGCAGATGTTCTGATTTGATGGACAATGAGTGAATGTAAATCTAAGGTTTTAACTTGAATAAACATTGACATGGATTTGCTGTTCTTTTACAGAACATTCACAGAATCACTACAGACCCTTGTAATTAACTGGTCGCTGGATTAAAGCCACTGACGGGTGAAGTGAACAACATCAAGTGACTCATTACAACATCCAAAGAAGAGGGCTGGAGTCAGGCAGCAGTGGGCTGTCACTTGTTGATGTTAATGTGTTGGAAAAGGGAAAAATGTTGAAGGACCTGAGGCACTTTGACGGGTCAAATAATGATGTTGAGGAGTCAGTCAATGGAGGTCACATGGTGCTCCTGGTAGAGGGCAGCAGGATGCATTGTGGGAGAAGAACAAGCAGAAAATAACCGTTCTGCTGAGGAACCTCCAGTCCTGTCAGTAAGATACACCCCACGACTATAGCTGATATAACCCTAACCTTAACAGTTTGAGGAACACAGAGCTAAAGGTGTTCTCTAAATCCCAAGTCCTCATTCATGCCTCGTAGAGTCAGAGCCGTTTAAGTGGCAGAAGGGTGACACACAGTAGGATATGGTTTTAATGTTGAGGCTGTTCAGTTGCAACACTGACATCTGGTGGAAAGATTTCAAAACACCACGTCTGAGCTTTTTAAACTAACCTGCTATCACACAACTCCTGTTTATATTGTGGAAATACAGAGGACAAACAATTGACTTAGTTTTTTTCTGTTTTTATTACAATTATTTGTACATCACTGATTTACTTCAGCTCCTTGACAGCCAGACCTGGAAAGACAAAGACAACTGGTTAGACATTGACTTGTGACCGAAATACACAAAACACACAGCCGGATAAACTGAACATCTGACCAACAAGATTCTGTTTCACTAAACATGTGAAGATCATTTCGACTAAAACCATTTCTTAACACGAGTTCTGTACATGAAGCTTCATGTTTGTTGTAAATTGATGGTAACATATTGTTTGGCAAACCAACTATAAGTGCGTAACTTCATTGAACACAACCCCCAGCCCATAATACAACATTATCACTGCAGTCAATGAAGACTAATTACAAATGCATCGGATTGGAGGATTTCCAAAGAAGACAGATGCCTTTGAATGTTTTATCAATGGGTTTTTCAGAGACCAGAAGTACTTCATTGGCAACTATAAGTCAATTATACAACACTAAGTTTGATGTAGTTTTTGGAGCTTGAACCATTTGAACACTATTTATATTTAATCGTAGATGATAACAGCGCCATGACGGCCAACAGTTAAAAAACACCCACAGGCTTAATGAACCCCTTCTCAACTACTCCTTTATTATTTTAAACAATTATAAAACTTATGAGATGACTTCTGCATTTCAAAAGGCAAAATGCACATGTTGAAATATTTCCTTTTGTTGTAAAACATCAGCTGAGTCTTAACTGATCTATTTAAACACATTAATTAATGACATTGTTTTTCTAACTTAACAGTCAGACACATTTCTGTGCTTGTGACAGGCATGAAAGTTAGAGACTCCATGATTTGGACATTTTCCCATCAGGACTCAAAATAACTGAGCTTTGCATAAAAAAAACGTCGGCTCAACGTCTGAAGCGATTACTTTGAGCCACTGGCTGCAAAATCTCAATAATGTCACTGGCAGGAGTTGGTTTTATTTGATGAATGTGGCGGCCGCCAAATGGCTTTCATGTCTATTAATAAATGGAACAGACTTGAGGCTGGTGGGCAGGTTGTGTAATCATTGAAAGTCTGAACACAGTGCAACAAAGAGCCAAAGCAAATCTAAGTTACATCCTTAACAAAGGACACCTTCTCCTCACTGCTGTGATGTGTTCAACAAAGTAAGTCTTTCCAGTGACACTGACCTGGGGGCAGGGACTGTTTGAGCTTCTCGGCCTTCTCCTTGTCTGTGATGACCAGCGTGTACAGGTACCTGCTGCAGCGCACCTTGAACTTAACATTGTCCTTGTTCTTCTTGATCTTTACGGCTGCAGGCAGAGAAAGGAAGTCAGAGTTTAACATTGTAGCCCAGCATCACTGATCAATTAGCAGCTAATATGCTGTGCTGAGACATCAATTACAGATTAATGTAAAGGTATAAAACCTGGTTCTAGGAAACGGTTATTTACTTAAAAAGATAAGACTATTAACTTTACTCCTGTGTTCAAATTTGACATTTCAGTCTGTTCAGCTTTGCACCATCACTGAATGGGGAGCGTACCAATTAACACATTAATACAGACTATACTTTTGCATTAATTAGTGGATCTACAGACAACTGCATCTGCTAATATTGTGGTCATTGATTTTAAGTTAATTTACTTTGCAGCATCTCAACTTCTTAAATTACAATATATATTAAAGTATCTGACTTCAAATGTCAGAAAAACAAGTTGAAAACACCCATAATGGACAAACAAGGACCTGAATCATTCAATGTTGAATGCAATTATACTTAAAAATATCTATACATCTTTAAGGATGGTTGCACGTGCCACTCTTAACTGTCATGCAGTGGTACCAGTAAGATTAGCATCTGCATGTCCACTCGGGTTCAGGGGTGAACTTACACTTGGCATCCTTCCTCCTGGCCGTCAGAAGGAAATCCTTGATTTCTTCTATCTTGCGAGGCTGTAAATCAAGAACAGAAAACCAGAGTGAGACAAGGGATCGCTGCGTAGATCCAGAACCCACAGGGGAGCAGACAGGATTTGTCAGTGGACCGGTGGAACTGGGTTTCTGTGTAAAAGCCGAAACCCAGCACTAGGTCCATCCTTGATCTTGCAAGCTTGTGAAATGCATCACCGGCACCGTCAGCCCGGGATGTTTGGACGTCTTGCTAACGGGCTAATACACGTTGCGACCCGGACACCAGAAGCGAATGAACACCGGGTACCGAACCAGAAGCGACGCGTAACACTATCTACTGTTAATTCAGCAGCACGTACTTCCGGTGCCTCATTTTAAAGAAATACAAGTTTACTACGGGTCAAAAACACAAGGCCAGGCGCAGTTTAGCATTAGCATTGAGCTAATGCTAACACACTGAGGCTAGTGGCCTTTTTAAGCATGTTTACTGATTCCTACATCACAACAAACTGATATTAAACATTACGTTGTTCCCTTATTTACAATATAAAACTTTAAATAACAAGCTAACGTTCAAACTGAGGGATTTAAGAGGGAGTTGATTCTTACCATGCTGCCGGTGGAGGGCTGCGGAGGGAAAAGGAAGATGGAGTCAGATTATCGTTTAAAACATCGGGTTGCAAAGTGAAGGAAGATCAATATTCATATTGTTGTGCAGCTCGTGATGAGGAGAATCAAACGTTAGAGGGAAGATGGAGGTGAAACTGTGTGTTTAACAAGATGGAAGATGATGTGAAGTGTTTGGTTTGTCTGTGTGAGAGCGTGAAACTCACTCACTCTGCCGGAGACGGGATGAAGAGGGGTTGGACTTCCGGTTCAAAGTGTATTTATACCCGGCGACGGCAGCCACAGAGGGTCAAAGCTGGAGAGGAGGAAAGGCGAAGCACCCGGTTGAGGGACTGGGAGATCATATGGGAGATAATAATTAATTGTATAATTATTGCATGAAATATGGTAATTCATGAGTTGTTTAATTTGTTTATTTGATCGAAAAACAGAAAGATTACTTTTTATTTCATCTTTTGTTATGAGTGTGATACAAAACATAACCTAAAGTAAATACAAAGTTTAGTAAACTCAGATTTAGAGTAGTTTCATCTTCAGAATTATTATTATTGCCATTATAAGTAGTAGTACTAATACGATCAGATGTATGTTTCATTTCTTCAGGGATTTAAAATGAACTTTGTGAATAGTTGTATAATGAATACAGAGGACATGACCATAGAGTAATCATAATTGTATATCTACCCTGACACATTAGCAGAATTACAATTGAAGACAACAGGAATAAAACAATTACATTACAGCTCACACAAAATGTAAAGTTTACAATAAGTAATATCCCACTTCTGACATGTATTTTTATAGTCAAATAAATGTTTTATTTTAATTTATTTGACTATGTTATATGTTATACATATATTCATATTATTTTATTTAATATTCCCCACTCCTTCACCCTGTAAACTGCTGCCTCATTTAACTTTGACTTTAATTTGACTATGTTATATGTTATACATATATTCATATTACTTAATTTAATATTCACTTGACTGTGTTATATGTTATATGTTACAATGTTATGTTATATGTTATGTTACATAGTTTGTTATTTTTTTGTCATTTTGTAAAGTCGCCTACTGCGTAGATGTTTGCCTGCCATGTCATAAGAATTTCACTGCTCCGATGACGCTGTCATTGGTGCATGTGACAATAAACTTTGATTTGATTTGATTTGATATAATTATAGATATGAAGAGAAAGAGGATGGATACACATGGAGTCAAATTTTGTGGACTATTTTTCAATTAAAGTTCACAGTGTGTGGACAATGGAATTTTCAGAGTGACAACCTCCAAAACTTTGATCTCAGCCAGAAAAACAAGATTGAATTGAAATTAAACGATTTCTAAAACGTTCTATTCAAATACTTTTCAATGGATAATATTCACCCAGCAGGTTGTGTCAATGCTGCAGGTTTATCTAACAGCCCAAGGTCAAGGCTGCCTCAGGGGGCGGCGGTGTTCCTGTCAATAGAGGAACAAAGATTAGGCTGCCAAATCTATTCAATGCAATTTTAAGAATCGTCTGATTGTTGAAATACTTTAATTCAAGTCATAATTGTGTTCGTTCTATCAGTGAATTCCTTCTAATCCATTTTACTTTACTCTTTTCTCCTGGTGAATACAGAGAGGCTGAAAACCCCAGAGGTGTTTTTTCCAGTGAGCAGACATCAGGCGTCTTATCCGATTCAGGGCCGAGCATCTAGCTGAGGGAGACCTGAGAAAAAAAGAAAAAGAAAAAGCTTTGCATTTTGATTTGATTGTTGCTTTGGAAAATTTAGGAAATTGCATTCAACCCACAATTTGTTTGTCTACAAAACCTGCTGTGTTTGTGCTTTTGTGGAATTTACTCTGGCAGGTGTTTTCTTCACTTCCAGACTAACTGCAAATTATGGCTGTTCATTCCCCCCACCCCCACCAACCCCAAAAAAATAAAAAAGGAAGAAAGATTTGCTGGAGACCTTCTGCGACTGCACACATTACCAGCACACCTGCTGACTTATGAGTTCAATTATCTTTCACCGTCAGGACAGATAAATCCAAACGGTGCCAAAATAATAAGCCTTTAAGTATATAAATGGTTCACGCCGGAGAAAGTGTCATCTATTATCCAAACAACCTGACAAAAATAATTCCATATATTTCCAGAGCGGCACAGAAACAACTGGTGTGTCTGTTGTGCTGCCAAAGTTTCCCTTAGCTTAATGCAGTCTCCTTCCATGGAGATCCACTTTGTTATGACATTAATTCATAAACAGAGGAAGCATCATATCAGTAATTTATAATTAACCTCCTATCTACCTGTCTGCCCGTGGCCACAGGCCATGTCCCCCTAGATACTCAATCAGCTCTTCTACGACCGAGCACGTCCCTCTCTGGGTTTTACAATTTCAGCAGCCTCCTGTCAGTCACGGCAGAAGACAGATTGTGGTGTGTTTCAAAAAAGGTTTCAGGAATTCAGATGACAGATAGAATCCCCTGCAACACAAGCACAGGACGTATATGTTTTTATATCATCGTTCCTGTTGTTGTTTTTTTGTGTGTTTGTTTGGAGCCACAAATCGTTTTTCTCTCCAGAACAACAGCTAGAATGATCAGTTTATCTCAGAGTGGCTCTTGTGTTCTCTCGCTGCCCACAAGATCTGTTTCTCCAGCTGGCGTTCAGTCACACTGCCCGTTCGGCCTCGGCTCACACAGCTCGCCGCTGCTGAGTTATGTCCTTCACCCGTGCACGTGGGAGGAAACGCAGAGGAACTCATAGCCTCAGTGAAAGGTCGCTGCTGGGTCCTCACTCCTTTTCAACAGGCCATAAAAGACGTCCTTGATCACTGTTCACAGGATGTGAGAGAACGAAGCTGCTGGGTTTCACAGGGTCGGAATGAAATCTGGTTTAGACACAGATATGAGGAGCTTATCTTATTCTTTATACAATCTAGAATCAATACAGTGGATATTTTGTTCCTTAAATGTGTTTTGTTAACATTGTAAACACATAAACTCCATTTTATATATATATAAGAAACCATATTAACAAGGTAACCTTCTGTTTTCAACAGACTGGGCTCAATGCGATGGACAAAACTTGATCAAAAACATCACTGTTATAATAATTTATAATAAAAACAGAAATACTGCCTTTAATCTACCATCTGCTGCAGTTTCCCTTCTTCCAGGTGTTCCTAACAAATTGCAGTCATGATGACATGAGGTCACTGTGACCTTGACCTCTGACCAATCAAATCTTATCATTTGAGAGTACAAATTAACTTTTGAGCAAATTCTTCTCTTCAGCGTGGAGAAACGATAAGAAACATTTCATGCTTCCAATCTCCTCTGTGCTGAAGGAAGAACAATTTTACTTACTTTACTTTACTTTATTAGGAACACCTGTAGACCTGCTTACTCATGCATCAGCTAAACATGTTGCAGTGCTGCAGTGCCTCATGCAGCTGTGGCTCAGGAGCCTCAGCCATCAGGACGGTTAACAGACGGACTGATGTGAGTGTTTCTGAAGCTGCTGCTCTCCTGGGATTCTCCCACACAGACGTCTGCAGAGGGAAAAACAACAATTCGGTGAGCAGCAGCTCTGCAGGTGGAAAAACCGCTGGTTGATGAGGGAGGTCAGAGGAGATGGGCCAGAGCTGGTTCGAGTTCAGAGAGAGAGGCACAGTAACTCAGCAGGAAATAAGCTCAGAACCTTTCCAGCCAACAACAGGAAACTGGGGCTGCAGTAGGAACAGGCTCATCATCACCAACCAGCCTGGTGTGATAAATCCTATTCCTGCTCAGGCTGCAGACAGTCGGGTCGGAATGTAGCGGCAGCAGCGTGAATCCCTGAACCCAACCGGCCTCCAGTGGTCCCAGCTGCTGGTACTGGTGGGGGACTAAAGTGCGTCTTTTGGGTACAGTTTTAGGGGCCGACAATACAAATCAATCATTGTTTATATGACACAGCTTGTCTGAGTTTTGCTGTTGACCACGTGCATCTCTTTATAGCCACAGTCCATCATCTTTTAATGTCGATTTCTATCGTGATAATGGATAAAGTCACACAGGTCGACTCAAACAGCTGTGAACATCTGTGTTGAGAGCAGAGGAACTACACAGACAAGTGTATAAAGAGCTGAGTGTACAGGCACAGGAAATAACAGGGAGATACATGGACAGCATGTTATTCTGTAAGATGTCAGAGTAAACTCCACTAACAGATATCAGGATATATACATATATAATGATTAGTGAAGGTAAATTAGCTGTGAAAGGTCAGTTTCTGTAATGTAACAATTAAAAACTTTGTTAATAAGAAATTATGATAAACCATTAAAACCACATTATGGGATTTTGTGCTTCACAGGATCCAAAACAGAACCTGAAGCGTTAAGTGAATTTATTCATCTACATAGGTTTAATGTTCAATTCTTAATTCTATCAATTATTTATTATATGTATCATCTATTTTCATTTGTTGCCCACACTACGAGCCTCTGTGTGTGTGTGTAAGTGTGTGTCTGTGTGTGCGCAGAGGGAGGATCGGCTCAGCCTCGTAGATTATAACAAATGACCACGCTTGGTTTAACTAAAGCTCTTTTCCACCAGGATGATCTTTATTCCATTTGCTTGCACAGCAACAAACATGATCCTCGGTGCCAAGCTGCTTGTAATAACCCCGTCTGATTCCAAATGTACATCTATATGTGTTTTACAGTTGCACTTCTGGATTCCGTGCAGTAGAGGGCAGTGAGTAATTGTTGCTGTGGCTGTGAGGAGCGTCTCATCCTCAGTGAGGACGATGGGAGACGCTGTGGATCAAGGAATAGACTCCACCGTTCTCCACACAGCCTTTATCTCCGTTTACTCCTTTTAGTGACATGTTAAAAGACGAATATTTGGTTTTATAAGATGTCGTGCAAGTGGAATTAACCATTAGACCCTTAAAAAGTCTGTTTTTGCTATAAACACATCTCAACTTATCAGCATGAATAAGATTTGTTCCTGCTTCAAGATTTAAAGAACATCCCATCACTCTTTCAGGATTTAGACTGAGACTTTTCCTTTTCTCTCTTTTAAAAACTATTATCTACTCTCTAAAAAGAGATGGATTCAATAAACCTCGGGCAACTATTCATTTATTTACACAGCGGCGCTTGTTTGTTTGTGAGATCCTTCTGCACGGAAAACTATTGGACACACCTACAATCACAAATTCCTTTTTTTTTAATGTGAGTTTGGTAAATGGAATAAAAATGTGAACCCTCAAGCGACAGGCTGATCTCAGTTTGTTAATATGCTGGATCATTCAAAAGGCAAAGTGGGGGTTAGGGGACGAAAGAGGAACCATCTTAAAGCCCAGAGATGCTTTTTAACAGATGTTCTAGGTGATGCTTTTCATTTCCACCCGGGCAGCTTCTGTCGTTCGTCATAATTTGATCTGAGACCCAACAAAAGATCACCTGCAGTAGTTAACTGAAGCGTCCTCATTGGATTCGTTCCGCTCGTGGAGGTTTTTAATGCACGTCGAGCTTGATCGCATTGTAATATAGAGCAGCAGCAGCGGTCGGCCAGGTTGTGTTATATTACTTTATTTCTTCATGTAAAGGATTAACTGTGTTCAGAAAGTTATTACTCACCCCGGGAAACAACCTGCGGGGATAATGTGGGGTGAAATACGGAGGCTTAGAAGTTAATGTGAAATTAAAACTGTGCCACTGAAGTTGTGTTGGAGTGCGTGTGTCATTAGAGATGCAAGAGGAGAGTGTACTTCAGAAACCCTCTCTCCCGCACTGCCGCGCTAATCTCCACGATTATCGATCCGATCGATTTGTCAAGTATTGATCCCTCGAGCGGCCGTCTTATCAGAGGCAAACCCAGAGTACATCTGCAGATGAGGGGAGATTATTAGAGTCTGAGGCTTTACCCAGACAGAATCTCAATGTCGGCAGAACTTGTCAGAGCGGCCAACACCGTTGAGAAAGTTTCTGTGAAGTTCTCGCTGCAAATTGCTCCTGTGAGTAATCGATGCAGCTTTCTGTCACGGTGCACCGTCGTTTTAATGCCGTTTCCAGATGTGAACTTTTGGCATTTTACTGTGGAGCTGGCCGGAGAAAGTCCAAATATCAGGAGGATCTCAGGAGCAGGTCTAAAAGCAGCTTCAGATCAAAGATAAAAAGAGACCGAGAGGAGAACAGACGGCAGGAGGAACATCAGTGTGCTCGGCTGGTTGGAGTTGGCGGTGGTGGAGCTTTGCAGATTTAAATGCTTCGCTGAAGGCTCATGCAGAAGAGGTCACAGAGGTCAGGGCCAGTCTTAAAGATGGCCCTGAGCAGGGTGTAAAAAAATCGATTCAGATTCACAAGAACTCAGATGTGTCACCTGTTCCATCCGATCCATGCAGTCATCAGTCGCACCTGTTAGCCCTCAGGCCTTTTCCACTTGTCTCCGCGTGCCGGGCCTCAGGCCCGACACACCGGACCTCTGAGACTGAGCGGTGGAGGATGAATGTTACATCGAAGGTGGATAGAAGTGCAAAATGTGAAGGATGATAATTTCTTCTGAATCTAAGCAAGGTCAAAAGGTCGGCGGAGGAGAGAAGACGAGACTGAAGTGGTGTCTGATGAACCGATATAATATCTATCTATCTATCTATCTATCTATCTATCTATCTATCTATCTATCTATCTATCTATCTATCTATCTATCTATCTATCTATCTATCTATCTATCTATCTATCTATCTATCTATCTATCTATCTATCTATCTATCTATCAATCAATCAATCATATAAGACTGTTTATCTTGAATCCCAAGTGGTCCCGACCCCTGTTTGGAAACCACTGCCCGGAAACTTAAATATTTGATCATAATCATCAACTCAAGCCAAAATATTCCTTTAAATGTGACGTGCAGAGTGGGTGGTAGCCGACATTTGAGAACCCATTAGCCAGTTAACTCCATGTCCTTATAGACGCAGGAACAAACAAAACGACTCTCTGTCTCTGGTGGAGGAGGTTTGGACGTACAAATATATAAATATATTTCAGTATTTGAGTATTTGGGGTAAACAAGGTGAATCACAGCTGGAGGCAGTTTTTCATTCTGGACACAGAATTTGAGAAGAGAGTCTTTTTTATTTTATGAAGACGAGTGAAGAGAATGAAATAGAATGAAATAATGAATTAATGGAAACAACCAGAAGAATAACAAGAGAAGTGAAGCTGACTCATTATCTCTCCACCTTTTTCTCCGTCTTCAGATTTGATCGCTTCGGATGATTTCACCATCGCTTCAATTTTTTAAAACTTTTGATTGTTAAAAAAACCTTGAATTGTGGAAAATCGATTTGAGCTGATGAAGTGTTGTGTGTCAATACTGACAAAACTTCAAGAATTAGTTTCTTAATTCACATTGCTACGCTGCTACGCTGCCGCACACCAGCTTCAAACCAGCCTGGTTCTAATGCAGCTTAGTTTTATCTGCTAAAACAAATCTCCTGGTTCTCTGTGGTTGTGAGAAACTTACACTCTCAGTTAAAGCAGCCGCTCAGCATGTACAACAGCTGTTTTCGTTTAAAGAATCATTAAGTAGAAGTGAGACGGGTGAGCTTTCAACCACTGAACCATCTCCTGCAGAAAGGATAGAAAGGCAGATTCTTGCTAATTCAAGTGGCAGCTTTTCACTGGGTCTGTTTCGCTCTGACTCAGATTCGACTGTGCAGCAGCGTCCAGCAAATCACGGAGGAGCAGATCTTTCCTCTGGACCACGGCTGAGACCTGCCCGTCTGCCACTCACTGTCTGAGCAGCCATCAATTTCCACTTGCTTCCCTGCAGCCGACACACACACACACACACACACAAACACACACCTGCCATCACTGCCTTGCCGGGATGTCTATTGTCCCGCGTGCCCTCGGTCGGACTGCCTTCCCCTGCACCGCTCTGCTCCCGCCGTGTCAGTCCTGGCTGACAGCGGGTCGGCATTAACCAGCTAACATGTTCTGGACTCTGCTCAGCGTGTGTGTGGGGGGGGGGGGGCTGTTGGCTGTTTGCTGTGCTGCTGCTCCTCTCTGAACAGCTGGTGTGTGAACTGGTGCTTATGTCAAAAACTCTGCTTGGCTACACACATCCGGATTTAAAGCAGAAAAACTATACACTACTTTTGCAATAAACTTAAAGCAGCTATGTTTCTCCGTTCATTCCCACTCCTCACCCTGAACTGTCTGTTTTTTGTTCCGTGGAACTTTGGTGAGTGGGCACAACAGAGTGTCGCAGTAAAGCTGAACTGAAGATTAGTTAAAAAAACACAGAAGTCGTTAAAACCAGAGTTTATTTCCATTATTCAGCCGGAAACTTTTAGATTATGAATAATTCTAAACAGAGTTTGGGTGTTTGGCTACAGCGGCAGCTCTTTAAACCAAGGTTATCAGCAACTAATTCACCTCAACAAAACTTTCCCTTTTTGTTTCCATGTATTTTAATAAAGTTCTGCTATTATATATATATTTGTTTATATTGACCTCCCATGTCACGTTTGTGAACAACAACAGAAATTACTGTGAAACCCTTTTTACAAGATGATTATTTCTATTTAAGACAATTAAAGTGTAAAATCGATAAGTTTTATCATTATCACTAAGATGTAAGCTATAATTATGTTGCATATTACTTCCACTACATGGAATCCACAGCTGATATTAACTGTTTTAAGTGTGCATGTCGTCAAAACAGTCCAAATTGGTTTCTATGATGACACAATACAAATGACCCTTTGCATCACATACTGTCCCTCCTCGCTCCACGTCTTTCGACCACAACACTGGTTCCATTAGGTTAATCAGTGGCTTCCATATCTACGTAATGTCTACAGTATATCTCACTAACGCTTCTCATTACCGCTGGATCATTACTTCCTCTAATGCCGTGTACCTCCCAGCTGCTCTTTGTCACTGGTAATTAGGTTATGATCTGTACCAAAAGATATTAAGATGAATTCCAAGGGCAATGGGTTGGTACTGGTATCACAGAACGAGCTGGGTCCTTCTGCCGATTCCCTGATCGAGCTATGAAACAGCCACGGGGGGCGGGGGGGGGGGGGGCTTTTGGAGAGAGGAGGCTGCAGCATCTGTTTTGAAAAAGCAGTTCACCTGCAATGGCCATTATGTGCATAGAGGATATTGCTGCTGCTGCAGTCTATTGCTTTATAGAGGGTATATTGAAATGTCCACCTACTCCCCTTGCGTCATTGAATATTTATCCAATCTCCCTGCCGCCGTAGGGTTATAGTTGGATGAGATATTTATGGTCTCCAAAACGAAAAGGATCTATTTATCCATTTTGTATCTCATGCATTCAGCGGCCGCCAGCGGAGGCAAGTAAACACACTTCTCTCTCGGAGAAAACAGCTCAAAACGGCTGAAACACCAATTTACAGCATTTCTAATAACGAGCACCTTTAATACCCGACATTAAGAACAAGCCTCTGCAGAGATTCCGTCACCTCCACGGGCCCTTTAAAGGTCTTTAAGAGTCATAACCAGCCTTTCTTTACGTTGATGACCCCATCTTGACCTTCGAGTGCCGAGCTGTTTGCTCCATGCAGCGCAGGTGAGGATCGACCCGCCGACACTCCCGCACACCCACATTTGTTAATGTTGCCAAGTGGGTAGAGAACATTTAACATCGCTGTAGGAAACAAGAAGAACACACACACAGGTTTGTGCAGCTTTACTTATTCAGACTTCCATTCATTGTGGTTGACCTACTTCAAAACCCTTATCCCTCACCTGAAGCACGACCAAATCCTGCCCGACCTTAAACTAACCACGATTCACAGCCGCTGACCGGATCCTCAGAAATGAACTTCTGCCTGTTTAAGAGCTTCTTTCACTTTGAGAGCAGCACATATTGATTTTCACATTCGTAGTCTGTAAATACTCAAAACTTCTTCTGCTTCCTGCTCCACGAATACGTTGTGAATCGTCCCTCAAGCACACAGCTGCGGATGTAAGGAGCGCATGAACCCGGTTTAAGTAAGCACCTGTATGGAACTCTCAAAGAAGTGAAGCTAACGCACCCACCGCGAGGGCGGGACACAACAATGCACCTGGCCTTGAACCTGACTCAAAACACCGGCGCTTCAGAATCTGGACACAGCTTTGAAACTCTGGTACTGAGCATCCCATCCGTTGCAATTTAGTTTTGAGCTTCTGATATGATACTTCAACATTTTCCATCTGGAAACACATGGAGTGAGTGTGAGAGCTAAAGCTGGAGCGCAAGAAATCGGTCCAAGCAACAAAATATCAGAGCGAACACTTAAGAGTATAACCAGTGTGAATCAAAGCATAAGCAGGTTCTATTCGAGTGCAAGCGGAGAGGTTGAGTGAATACATTTCAATATCTGAGCATAATAATTAGCATAAAGGGAAGTAAAAACCTCTATACTTTAGGACCAGGCTTTGGATCCCATTAGGTGTACTGGTCCTGACAAGCTCTCAGGTAACAGAACCGAGTGTCTACACACACATAAACTGTTTATATACAAATGTGTTGCAATTCATCTCATGTCTCTTGTGTTAAGACTCTTAAAGTGTCTTTTTGTTTTAAGAGGAAACCTGTGGTTTATGCATCAAACTCTAAATGACTCGCTCCTGATTCTTGTTGCGTTATCTGTAATATGCATTAGAGAGATTAGATTTCATTGTGACAGCTCTTAGAACAGATCATCCTGGGAAATTCAGTCTCTTCCCTTTTCTCCTCATGCCTCTGTTGTATGATTTATGTCCTTTATTGTTCAGCAGCTCCACATCCCAGCCGTCTCACAGCTCTAAAGTGTTGTGAGGGAACTGGGTTTTTTACGAGCGTGAACGGTACAGTTACACATCACAGGGAAGGTGTGAAGCCTTTTTAGAACACGTTTAAAATTCAGTGGAACTCCTCGTAAAGTGTGAGCCGCTGATGAATCACGGGGAGGAGCGGCGGGATGAGAATGGCAAATCGAGCAGGAGAGATCAAAGAGAATTATATTAAAAAGAAATATTGTTTATCTCTGTGGGGAAATTAGGTCACTCTACCAACATGTTAAATGGGATTCGAGAGGGAAAAGGCAGTGAGCAAATCCTTCCCCAATATTTAAAAAGAAAGTTTAAATATCCTTAAATAAACATGTTATATTTAACATTCGTGTTTTGGTAAACAAGATGCCGATCGGACAGCGGATGGCGTCGTGGTACATCCGCTGGTGCGTTTTCCCGAGGAGCCGAGGCTGCTGGTTAATGTGACAGTGGTGAATCCCGGTGATGTGACGTGTGTCAGCCCGCGTGATAAAAAGTGTCAAATCCCCGACGGTGTGTGGGCGAGGAGTCGATGCCGTGCACCGTGCCCTCCCTGCTCCGCTCAGCCAGGCACAGTCGATGCTTTCTGACAATTGACACAAAAACAGTGTGAGATGAGATTTATTATTTTAAATCACCTCGTTTGTCTCTGGCTTACATACTTTAATCTGTGGTAATTACATATGGTATAGAATGCTGCTCCTTTATGTCGATATGGAGCTTTGTGATGTGCTGCACCTCACAGGAATGTCCATGTGAGTGATGGGGATTTGCGGAGATGTGTGTATTTGTTGTCGTCAGAGCTCAGGTGTAGCATGTTGTTGATTCTGACATTATATGTAGATGAAGCTGTCACTGCATTCTTATTTTCATTAACTGTATAAGAGAAACCTGCCTTATAAAACCTAACTGCACTCAGAAGACATGACTACTCACATCTTATAGTGGAAATGAAACATTAAAGGAGGGTAATTCACCTAAAGATTTTGTGTTAACGTTTATTTTACACTTAATGTCATGTGGCACAAACTTATTAAAAAACTGGAGAAACACACTGCACTTCTATTTAAAGCCTCCCTAGACTATTTCCACTGTACAGAGTCTTTTATCTCTACATTATTCAACCCTGGGATTTTCTTGAGATCTGTATTGCTGATAGACCAGAGAGCCTCACACATTGTGCTGGGGATGATGAACAGAATCCTCCCGTCTGCAGAGTCCGGGCCCTCTTTTCCATTAGTACACTAATAAGGCTTTAGAATCTACATGTGGAGGTGGTGGGGGGGGACACAATCAGGCGAACACCTGCACAGTGCAACGTAATTGCTGAGCATCAAAATCCTGGTTTTCCATCGAGCGCGAGTCAGAAGGACGTGGACCGAGCCTTATGGTAATTTGTGAGATTCTATTTTCCGTCGGCGTCACATGAGATTGTGTTATATTGTACAGGAAGTTGTGTCATTGTGTCCAACCCTACTACATTACAGAGTACTATGTTGCTGTGTGTGTGTAGCCTGGGATGTGGAACATTTGTTGTAGCACGACCAAGACTGCTCTGCATGTGTGTGTGTGTGTGTGTGTGTGTGTGTGACTGATCGTCAACAGTCATGTGATAAATATGCATGCGCACAATAAGGTCACCATCGCTCACAGCTCCACTTGGACATTACTATGCAGCGGACTGAGCCGTGCATGTTTCCCTGCTGGAGGACGGTGCTGGAAGATGCATCGTAACCGGGTTTGCCAATTACCCACAAAACCCGTCTTTGTGGAGCTGACCGCGCAGACCCACGGTGACAAGTGCTCGGCTCCCACATGAATTATGGATCATCCCACAGGCTGGGAACACTGGGCCAGAGAGCGGTGAGGCCCCCCCGGCCCCACTGGGTGTAGCATCCCTCACCCTCTGCACATACACTGTCAAAGAAGCGTCCTTCACGTGTCCTTTACGTTAAGTCCAAACTGCACCAGAACATATCCGCGTATCTTCCTCTTTTGATTCAAACAGCTGCAGGGTCTCATTTGACTTAACGTGCTGTTCGGTGTGTTTTCATTATTCTCACCTGCAGCCCCTCGGAGCATCTTTAAATTGGATCGACAATCATCAATTCCTCCTCTGCTAATATTGCACCGCATCCGCGTTCATGTGAGTATTTCACAATCCCCCCCCCACCGCCGCAGCCGCCTCTAACTGGAGCCTAAGCGGCCTCTTTTATCTTCTCTCAGTGTAATAAAGGATATCGTTGAAGCGGTTAAATGTTTTCAGCAACGTGGATCAAGGCTCCTGGCCTCTACCCCAGCCATTACGCTATCACTCTAATGGTTTGCGAGGAATTGGCAAATGCTCAAATGCTAAATGTGACTCGCTCGGAGCGGCTCCCTCGTACGCACGGTGCCAAGTCTCTGCAAACCGGCAGATTTAGACACACACAAGTTTTCACTCTAACAAGAGCCGATACTTAAACTGGTGGCATTTCGCCGCTACCGTCATTATGTGCCGATGACATGAGTGAACGAGCGTAGTATTTGTTTGTGAGGGGAGGATATGATAGATTATAGGAGGGCGGGACGAGGTGGGAGAAGCCTCTGAGCCGTAGCGGTGGGATTAATACCCGTATTAGTTTCTCTCTGAGTTGATGCTACAAAAAGAGAAAGTCAGGACAATACCATATTTTTCATGGAAAGGCCGACCCGTCCGAACAAGGAAGACGCAAAAAAACAGAAAAACATCAACGCTGTGGACTTAGAAAAGATCGTTATGAATACCAAGTGAGAAGTTTCTCTACAAGTCAAAAGAGAGTTGGTTTTTTTCTCTGGTGGATGGAGATTTCCAAGGTGATTCAAAAGCCATTAGTGGAACGACTCTCTCAGGTAATTCACCAGGTAGTCATTCAAAACCCAGTTAGAAAGAAGGGCTGAAGAAATGACTGTTATTAGATGAAGATATAGCAAATTGCCCGAGTGAGAAAGCTCCCCCACTATCTCCTGTCTATGATCTGACTCGCTGTCATTTGAAAAGGTGGACTTTCATTTCTTCTGGCATCAAATCGCACAATCACGCATATAACAAAAATATAAATCTCTGACTTGTTCGTCAAGGTATCAGAATTTAGATTACATTTAAAAAAAAGTTTGTTCCATCTATAGATGTCCACAACCTTGGAACATTTCAAACATCACTTCTCTCAAATCATTAAAAACTTTATAAACAGAAAAGCAAATACAATAAAAAACTTTCCCCCGCACAGCAGCAACTATTACCGATCGCTGGGAAGCCATTATTGTGGTGTCATTCAGGGGTGCCCATCGAGATGTGCACTGTGTGCTTGTCTAATGTATATTTGTACTCTACATTGACCACAAACTCTGCCTCTGTTTCAAATTATAATCGTGATGTAAATCTATTTTCCATTCATGGCTTACTGGCTTCCATCTTTCATTCCAAGCTCCATTATTTTTTG
Organism: Platichthys flesus; assembly: GCF_949316205.1. Classification (NCBI taxonomy): domain Eukaryota; kingdom Metazoa; phylum Chordata; class Actinopteri; order Pleuronectiformes; family Pleuronectidae; genus Platichthys; species Platichthys flesus. Next base: position 17,968,219 of record NC_084964.1, on the reverse strand, counting down.
GGGAGATGCGTCTCGGTGCTGGATGATGGGAGTTCGCCTGCAGTTCGGCCGAGGGGACGGGAGGTCGGGACACACAGCACTCAGCACTCGTCTGCAGTGATGTTATAATGTTATATCACCCCGTCTCTAACTGGATCAGCGTTTCCCTTTGAGAATCGTCCTCCCTCTTCATCGTATAGCCTCGTCCTCTTCGTCGCTATTCCACATCTAGATTCATTACTTCAACCTGAGATGGACGGGTGTATTAATATGATAATCGTCCGGGATCTGGCTAATTGATGAGACAAATGGAAGAGCACACCTTGACAGCCCAAGAGCTCTATATTATGGGCCCAATTTAAAACAGCATTTCAAATCAGTCAAGCTGTCAGGAAGTGTCATCTGGCTGTCCTGGCTTAATTGGTTGATTTCAAAGAGCATATTTGCTATTTTTGATATTTCTGTAAAACTCCGGGGCAGAGCATTACTAGACTTTGTCCTTCCCAGGCGGATCGGAGAGGAGAGCTGTTAAAATTCACACGACGTGCGTTTGCAAAGCACTTGCAGACATCCATCTTGGTAGATTTCAGGGGCTTGGAGGTTCAGTCAGTTTGTCTATCCTTGTATCATAGCCAGGTTTGCTCTCCGGGCATAGATGACATATGAACCTGAGCTCAGACGTGGGACATGTGCAGGGTTTATATTTTTCACGACGGCCAAATCTTCACAGAAACGTTCATCAGACGGGTCGAGTTTGACCCGGACCTACGGATCTCAAGGTTTTCATCCTCCGCAGAAAAGAAAAAACTAAGAAGGAAATATGCGTTTCTAACATTCAACCAGCTTTCATCTTTGAGTTTCCCTTCAGCCTTGATGTTGGAAAGATGGAAAGAAAATCATCAGTCGAGTCACTATGACACATTCATCACATGCAAGTTATGTGTGAGGTATTCAAACCAAGCGGGTCATTTTAATTTAACTGATGAAATAAAAACCTAATTTATACATTTCTCCAAATGTCAGGACGATATATTTGGCACCTTTGAGCAATTTGAGTCAGAATTTGACCCCACAATGCATTTATTTGGACATTTTACATTTAATTAGAGTTGTATTTATGCCTTCCAGTCTAAAAAAAGTTTATTAAAGACCCAAGCCTGGCATATCAATTTATTTTTGATAAACTTTATGGTAAAACTGTGAAAACCTCAATTACATCTATTTGCCATACGTGTTTTATAAAGACATCTCGTTCCATAAAGCAGCCCACCCCCTCTTCCTCTCATACCTGTGGTTGGAACCAGGGGTCAACAGGAGAGGCGTCGTGTAGCAGCTGCTTTAAGTGGTCTGTTCAATATACTTCAGATGTAGAAGTAGTTTAGAAAAAGTCCTCTCTAATGGTCGGGGTGAGCCGAGTGCCGTCATCCTCAGGCTCGAGCACAAGGTTATTGAAAACACGGAGGACCGGTTTCAAGTAGGAATCACTTGTGTATTTCTTGAGAGGACTCAATACCTCAATACCTCATATTCAGGTCCGTAGTTTTACTTTGTGTTATTACATGAAAGGTTTACATGCTCTAAACTTCACTTTCCTCATATTGTCCATCGCTGCAGCTCCTCTTTTCAGCCTCTGTCTGAAACGCTTGATTTGAGCTAAGGCCTGCCTCCTGGTAACGCCCCCAGCTGCTCTGATTGGCCAGACACTCTCATGTGATTGGTCAACTGTTTCCACCACCTGTAGGAAATGTAAGTTCATATGAATTTTATTTTGATTTAAATTCCCTGCCAGATTTCGGTTTTCTGTTAAATTAGTGTCTGCATGTTAAAGACGTCAAAAACAAGTGTTATTTAATATTTTCTAACGAAGAGGAACTCAAAAGCAAAGTCCACCATGTTGTTTTTCCTATTTCCTTATGACCTATTTAAGACTTATCATTCGTGCAGTGTTTCCTCTCAGCCCAGTCCGGGTTTTCTCTTCATTATAAGTCTCTTCTGCGCTTTGGGACAAGTGAACACACGTGACATTATAATGTTAAGCAGCAGGCAGCCGACCATCACCCCCTCATTATCAAACTGTAACAGTTTAACCCCTCCCTGGCTCGAGGAGACAGCGTTCTTGTTTGAGTTAGGGGTCGTGCGGGAAGGGATCTTGTGGAAATAGAAAAAGACAAAAGAGGAAGCGGTGGCTTATGTGAATATCACTGTGAGAAATGACTGGTTCTCGGCTATGAGAGATAGCACCGGAGTGATTCCCTCCAGACTTCAGGCCTTTATTAATGTCCCAGTCCAGGTTTTCTCTAAGGGCCGCATGACCGAAGACAAGCTCCTGCTTTCATCTCCCAGTTAATGAGAAAAGGCCAGATAACCACTGAGCCCCTCTAGGCTTGTGCAGAGATATGGAGGCCCAGTTCTTAGTGTAATCTCCTCACATAAAGCGCCATGCTCCACCGCCCTGGGATCCAGGACCACTTCAATAAGTCAATATATAGACATTTAAACATCATGTACAAGACATGTGTTTGCTCTTCTGACCTAGATCAGATGTTGCTCTAAGAGGAAATCATTTCCTGAGGACGTCCATGCTTCCCTTCACACTCTTAGTCTAAGACTCAAGATGCCTTTAATGGTTCCTGGGTTTTGTCAAGGTTGTTCAAAAGTACAGATAATTAATTGTTGTTATATGAACCATTTGGCTAATTGGATTTAGCCAATTAAAGGCACTCAAAAAAGGTGAAAGGATTTAAGATGCGCCCAGTCATGTTTAAGTGTCTGAGTTTAAAAGGGACAATGCACCTGAATTAACATGTGTACTCAACGTGTGAAGCTGCCACATTTATCGAGTTGGTGTTAAAAAAAATACAATTAAAATACTGACGCATGAAGCACAAATAATTACTAGATGCATGAATGACATCGGACAAGGTCACAAAAGTGCAAATGATTAGTAAAACAACATCAAGACACAAGTGAATCCGTGTAAATGCAGCCGAGATGTGTTGTGGTCAACTCCCAATCAGGGACACATTGTGACCACGTGGAACTCAAGTGTATAGTTCCAAATTCGTTTTTCAATCCACATATAACAATCTGTGTAGGCGGAGGAAACAATCCATTATAGACCAATGAGGTCGCAGCAGCCATTGGCCACGAATCACACAAAGCAGTCTTCTTCTCCTCAGAGTTTAACTATGGACGTTACTCAAGACACTCGGATGAACTGAAGACGAGGCTCTTTGGACCCCTGGAGACAAAAGGACGATGAGACATGAGATAAACAGACACAGGAGACTCTTATTAACAGCAGGTGTAAATATAATCAGGTTAAAATCATGTCTAGACACACGATGCCTTTTAACCGCAGGTGTAAATGTCTCTCTCTCTCTCTCTCTCTCTCTCTCGCTCTCTCTCTGTCTCTCTCTCCCTCTCTCTCTTTCTCTCTCCCTCTCTCAGCTGGAGCATGTGGCTCTATCATTGAAATGCAGACATCAATATCTATTATCAACTTTCTGACCCATGTCTTCCCATCCTTCCACTCCCCCTCTTCCACTTTCCCCCATTTCCAATCTTGGCTCCCATTAACGCTCCTCTGTAATTGCATTAGAAGTGACAAAGGAGAAATGGATGTGCAAAATGTATGTTCCAGAAGGAAAGTCATTTCTTCACATCTGCAGGTAATTGAATTTTAATTGTTAAGCAGAAAAGGGCATTTGGAATTGAGTGGCTATGTGTAGAAATAAAAAATAGAAAGCGATGGAACAGCAGTGGGCAGAGACAGTCTTATTATTACACCGGCCTTCACGTTAACCACTCTGCATGTCCTAATAACCCGTCTGAAAGCATATTTATGAGATAAGAATCATTTTAATCCTTTTTTAATCCCACAGTGGGGGAATCTGTGGAGCTACTGCAGCTACGAGCACAGAGGCATGAGCATCAGGAAAATAGAAAATTAATAAAGAGAAGTAATTAATTAAATAAGCTAAAGCAACAACAGAATACGTATTAAAATAAATGAGCGAACAGACTCAATGTTAAAAGTCACATTATTGCACATCGGGAATAATAAGGACTAATAATTGTTTTGTTTTTAAAACCAGAAGTTACCATTTTTGTAGGAGGGGGGTCGAGTCCAACTGTGAACAGTGTTTTATCATTTATTTTACTCTAAATATGACCTTACCTTACAAAATGTACGTCATGCCTAATTAAAGAAGACTTACAAGTAGAGTTTGAGACAATAAGAACCTCTGGAATGTATTTACTGACATTATAAATCAATTGAGAAGACGGAAAGTGCCCGAAACGTGTATTTTCTCGAGTGACCAGCAGAGGGTGACACCACTGGTTGCACCACTGGTATAGTCTTTCGCTATAGAAATCTATGTCTTAATAATAAATAAATAAATATCTACCTTCCAATATTCAAGCATAATACAAGTTTCAGGCACTTCCACAAAAACACAACACACACGTGCCCTTGTATACGCACTTTTTTTACAACCTCTAATAACAACACACGCCTGACTCAGCATAAACTCGCACTAGAAATGACTCTGAGCTCGTTTACTATTTTGTCCGGTCAGGGAAAAAATCCAAAAACAGATCAAACCGTGAGATTATTTTGTAGCAAGTACCCGCGCTGAGGCAGAGCTGGAAAACAAATGTATTGCCTGGGACCAGGAGTTATGGGGGTCAAAGCCTGTGGCACTGAGCGCTGATACACACACACACACACTATTAGTTTGTTGTGATTAGACTTCAGACGTTTGTGTTTTTATAGGCCAGAGGGGGATTGGTTTTGCGTTCAAACAGGGAACAACCATATGAAGAAGGAATGAATAGTAGAGGGAGGGAGCTTTGTTTATCCATCATTGATCCTAACGGCTTCATTTAGAGGAGTTGGCACTTCTCGCTGAGCTTTAAGGTATAAATTGAAGTGGGCCTCAGCTGTTGGAGCATATGGCTTTGCATTTTCTTTTATAGTCAATTACATCATCAGCCTAATTCATCGGTGGGCCTACGTATCTTCAGTGCATCTGTCACCGATGAGCTCATCTGATAACTGTGTTTTTAAGTAGTTTAATTTGCTCCGTTCTCTGTTTGAGTCCGTGTCGTAATGTTTCATCCACACTGCATCAGCTTCTTTGCTATTCTGGAGTTAACGTGGGAAACAGGTTCTGAATTTCAATTTGGTCCAGATTGATTCTGGTTGTTTTCCAACCGTAGACTTTATATAAAGATTATATGAAGACAAAGTGAAGCCAAAGTTTCTAAAAACACCACCTGCTGGCTGACTGCAGTTGGTAATAAATCCTCCATATTAATGGACCAGACGAAGGCTGAGAAAATTAATAATTTCAAAGCAGTCATCAAATACATTGGTCTCATAGATA